>NC_086446.1:484848623-484851123 GCF_028390025.1 Pseudophryne corroboree | reverse complement strand
CGGTAATTCTATTTCTCGTAGTCCGTAGTGGATGCTGGGGACTCCGTAAGAACCATGGGGAATAGACGGGCTCCGCAAGAGACTGGGCACTCTAAAGAAAGATTAGGTACTATCTGGTGTGCACTGGCTCCTCCCTCTATGCCCCTCCTCCAGACCTCAGTTAGGGAAACTGTGCCCGGAAGAGCTTACATTACAAAGGATTTTGGAATCCAGGGTAAGACTCATACCAGCCACACCAATCACACCGTACAACTCGTGATAACCTTACCCAGTTAACAGTATGAACAACAACTGAGCATCACTCAACGGATGGCTCATAACAATAACCCTTTATTAAGCAATAACTATATACACGTATTGCAGAAAGTCCGCACTTGGGACGGGCGCCCAGCATCCACTACGGACTACGAGAAATAGAATTACCGGTGAGTAAATTCTTATTTTCTCTAACGTCCTAGTGGATGCCGGGGACTCCGTAAGGACCATGGGGATTATACCAAAGCTCCCAAACGGGCGGGAGAGTGCGGATGACTCTGCAGCACCGAATGAGCAAACACAAGGTCCTCCTCAACCAGGGTATCAAACTTGTAGAACTTTGCAAAAGTGTTTGAACCCGACCAAGTAGCCGCTCGGCAAAGCTGTAAAGCCGAGACCCCTCGGGCAGCCGCCCAAGAAGAGCCCACCTTCCTTGTGGAATGGGCTTTCACTGATTTTGGATGCGGCAATCCAGCCGCAGAATGAGCCAGCTGAATCGTGCTACAGATCCAACGAGCAATAGTTTGCTTTGAAGCAGGAGCACCCAGCTTATTGGGTGCATACAGAATAAACAGCGAGTCAGTCATATATTTTCAAAGCCCGGAGTACGTCCAGCAACTTGGAGTCCTCCAAGTCCCGAGTAGCCGCAGGGAACACAATAGGTTGGTTCAAATGAAACGATGATACCACCTTTGGGAGAAATTGGGGACGAGTCCGCAATTCTGCCCTGTCCATATGGAAGATCAAATAAGGGCTTTTACATGACAAAGCCGCCAATTCTGATACACGCCTCGCCGATGCTAAGGCCAACAGCATGACCACTTTCCACGTGAGATACTTTAGTTCCACGGTCTTAAGTGGTTCAAACCAGTGGGATTTCAGGAAATCCAACACAACGTTAAGATCCCAAGGTGTCACTGGTGGCACAAAAGGGGGCTGAATATGCAGCACTCCCTTTACAAACGTCTGAACCTCAGGCAGTGAAGCCAGTTCTTTTTGAAAGAAAATGGATAGGGCCGAAATCTGGACCTTTATGGACCCTAATTTCAGGCCCATAGTCACACCTGACTGTAGGAAGTGCAGAAATCGACCCAGCTGGAATTCCTCTGTAGGGGCCATCCTGGCCTCACACCAAGCAACATATCTTCGCCATATACGGTGATAATGCTTAGCTGTTACATCCTTCCTAGCCTTTATCAGCGTAGGAATCACTTCATCCGGGATGCCCTTTTCCGTTAGGATCCGGCGTTCAACCGCCATGCCGTCAAACGCAGCCGCGGTAAGTCTTGGAACAGACAAGGGCCCCTGTTGCAACAGGTCCTGTCTGAGAGGCAGAGGCCATGGGTCCTCTGTGATCATCTCTTGCAGTTCCGGATTGGCCAAGAAGGACTTGGTACCCAGAACGATGAGTATTGTTCTCACTCCTCTTTTTCTTACTATTCTCAGTACCTTGGGTATGAGAGGAAGAGGAGGGAACACATATACCGACTGGAACACCCACGGTGTCACTAGCGCGTCCACAGCTATCGCCTGATGGTCCCTTGACCTGGCGCAATATCTTTTTAGCTTTTTGTTGAGGCGGGACGCCATCATGTCCACCTGTGGCAGTTCCCATCGATTTGCAATCTGTGTGAAGACTTCTTGATGAAGTCCCCACTCTCCCGGGTGGAGGTCGTGTCTGCTGAGGAAGTCTGCTTCCCAGTTGTCCACTCCCGGAATGAACACTGCTGACAGTGCTTGTACGTGAATCTCCGCCCAACGAAGAATCTTTGTGGCTTCTGCCATCGCCACCCTGCTTCTTGTGCCGCCCTGGCGGTTTACATGAGCGACCGCCGTGATGTTGTCTGACTGAATCAGCACTGGTTGGTCTCGAAGCAGGGGCTCCGCTTGACTCAGGGCGTTGTATATGGCCCTTAGTTCCAGTATATTTATGTACAGACAAGTCTCCTGACTTGACCACAGCCCTTGGAAGTTTCTTCCCTGAGTGACTGCCCCCCATCCGCGGAGGCTTGCATCCGTGGTCACCAGAACCCAGTCCTGTATGCCGAACCTGCGGCCCTCGAGAGGATGAGCACTCTGCAGCCACCACAGAAGAGACACCCTGGCCCTCAGGGACAGGGTGATCAGCCGATGCATCTGAAGATGCGATCCGGACCACTTGTCCAACAGATCCCACTGAAAGATCCTCGCATGGAACCTGCCGAAGGGAATGGCTTCGTATGAGGCCACCATCTTTCCCAGGACT
>NC_086446.1:484838623-484841123 GCF_028390025.1 Pseudophryne corroboree | reverse complement strand
ATCCTTATTGATGACACTATGTATATACCTTGAAAAATGATGTGAATGTTTACTGATCCTGCCTATCTTGAGAAAGACCCGGTTAAGGGGTCGAAACGTCGATCAAAGGCGAATTGGTGCAACTGACTATTAAAATTATGAATGTTTTATGCTATTTCATTGTATATGTTATTTACAAGTGAGTGCCCCCTCCACTTTTGTGGAACCCCTGCTATGTATATATATATATATATATATATATATATATATGTGTGTGTGTGTGTATATATGTGTATATATATATATATATATATGTGTGTGTATATATGTGTATATATATATATATGTGTGTGTGTATATATATATATGTATATATCGATGTCCACACAGGTGGCGGGCGCACTCTCACAAATATATTCAATTTCTTTAGTGAATATCAACTGTTCTTTATTGTAGCCTCATAAATCGACGTTTCGATCCTTCCACAGGATCTTTTTCAAGAAAGGCAGTACGATATCATTTATTTTCGTGATATACAATCATTTAACAATGCCTAAAAAGAATACAAAAATGAGAAAAAACTCAGCCTCCCAGGCCCCTTAGTGATGGCAGAAGATCTATATAAACAGGGCTTCAATTACCCCGTTCACATAGTAACTATGGAGTGCAATAAATTTAATTCTTATGATGCTAGATCAACACCTTCAACCAAAGTTTAATTTGTCACCAAAGTGTTCATAGAAACCACCTTAGTCCCATAGGCATAAGTACTACTGTCCAGGCCCGGCGCTACCCGCTCAGCGAAGGGATGCAATGCAGGGAGGCGCTGGGACAGAGAGGCGCTCCCCCTGCTCTGCATTCCTTCCCTGCTGCGCCGTCCTGGCCCCCCTGCTGCTGCTGCTGCTGTGTCTGTCACTGTATGACTGTCACTGGCAGCGGAGCCTGCAGCGTGAAAAGCCTCCTCCCTCCCCTCCCCTGTGTGGCAGCGGCTGTGTACGGGACGGAAGGGGGCGGAGCTAAATGGGACGGAAGGGGGCGGAGCTAAACGGCCCATAAGGGGGCGGGGCTACACGGACCAGGCTGCTGTACCGAGGGAGACTGGCTTAGGTAAGTAGAGGGTGAGAGAGAAGTGTGTGTTTGTATATATGGTGTGTGTGTGTGTGTGTGTGTGTGCATACGGTGTGTGTGTGTGTATATGGTGGGTGTGTATGTGTGTGTATATATGTGTGAATTGTGTGTGTGGTATGTCTGTGTACGCGCACTTTATGGATGGTAGTACTGGGGGGGCATTACGTATAATGACGCTATTACTGGGGGGAGGGCATTACATGTAAGGACGCTACTACTACTGGGGGGGCATTTTGTGAAACAACGCTACTACTGGGGGGGGCATTACGTATAAGGACGATACTACTACTAGGGGGGAATTACGTATAAGGACGCTTCTACTACTGGGGGTGCACTACGTATAAGGACGCGTCTACTACTGGGGGCGCACTACATATAAGGATGCTACTACTACTGGGGGGGGCATTATGTATAAGGATACTACTACTACTGGGGGGCATTATGTATAAGGATGCTACTACTACTGGGGTGCATTACATATGACGCTACTACTACGGGTGGGGCATTATGTATAAGAGGAATAAGATTGTGCTACATTGTGGCGTAATTTTAAATGGGGGTACTATTGTGTGGCCATGCCCCTTACTTGTGAGCCCACACCCCTTTTCCCGGCGCGAATATGGGAGGGCGCAAATTTATAGTTTGCAGGGGGGCGCCGAACACCCTAGCACCGGCCCTGCTACTGTCCACCAACAACGTGCCTAATTGTACCATTGAACCCACTCGTGGGAATAAAGACTCTTACAGGAACCAAAGATTACTTACTGAAGGGCTTAAAAACAAGATGACAGTATCCAAAGCCGGAGGACTGCCAGCATCATGTATGGTCCTATAGCAACTATATGCATAAAATAAGACTGTTAGATGATTGGAAAACTCCACAATTTCAAACAAGGCACTCGCTGAATCAGTGGACTTTTACCTATAGTGGTCACAATCAAGGTTCAATGTATCCTGGGTGCATAGTAGTTCAATGCAGCTACTCAGCCCAAACTGCTGAAACAATGTTTGCTATTTAAAGTATTCAAATCTTACAACTTGACTCAACATCTGTAAAAATCAGTGCTTACCGTGTGTTGAAGCCTGCCATGTGATCCCAGGGTGCATGCTATAGACAGCCTTGCCCCGGATGTATATATACCCCCGGACCGGAAGTGCATCCTCAAAGGCACAAACGGCAACAAAATTCCACATACTGCTATGAAAAAGATGTATATAGCCTACATACACTCTCCGTGAATTGATGCTTCACAAGACGGATACTGTACTCTGCCCGTCGTTCAGGCCCTACAGATATCATATTAGGCCGCATTTTGCGTTCCACTCACCGGAAATGGAACGCCATGCGTTCCAAATCCCAGAAGTAGATGCAGTGTGTTCCATACTGGGCGGA
>NC_086446.1:484828623-484831123 GCF_028390025.1 Pseudophryne corroboree | reverse complement strand
TCAGATGGTGTACAGCTCAAGTACCTAAAAAACCAATATGAACAATATATCAACAAATAAGCTAATAAACAGACCCAGTGCTAATTAACTCAAAAAACACGTAAACATATACAAATACATACTCCAGCAACTATGCCTTCACACGTAGATGTATGTAAGCTTCTAATAATGTAGTTCACGTGCTAGTCTCCCTATAGACAAAAATGGAAGGTGAGGTTGGAGACTACAGATATATACTGATATAGTAGGTGAGTGTAGTAAACACTAACTACTCACTGAATATCAGCAATCATTCCAGTGTGAATGCATCCAGGTAGGCCAATTAATAAATTCCACAGCGCTTCAAAAACGATCACTGAAATACAAACATTGTGCAGTCTAAATATCGGTCACCAGAGGAATCACTTAAAAACAGAGTTAATAACCACTAAGTGGTGAGTACTCACACAACCATGTTCACACAGTCAAAGGCACCTGGATCTACACACACTGTCTAAACGCCGGGGAATATAACCCCAGACGACCGGAAGTGAACTCAACGTCACTTCTGCTCCACGAGTTCAACACGGAGTCACCGCTTAGTCCAAAACTATTTAATTACCCACAAAAACATAAATTTCCCACCTGCGGGTGAAGATACTAGCGGGCCTGATGCCTAATGTAGTTCAAAACGTGGCAGCTACACACAGCCGCTACATACAGCGGTCCAGGACGTTCTCTGCGTCTCACGGACCGGAAGTGAATCTATTAACATTGGCCGCGACGCGTCATGCGTTCCACACACCGGACGCATGCGTTCCACCGGGTGATGGTGAGACGCACCGCTACCTACAGGTGAATACTCACCTTATCATATCACTGTACTATTAGTAAATCCAAAAGGTCTCAAAAGTACAAAGGGGTCCCGAGCACTATATCCACTGGGCAAGCAATTAACATAAAAAGTAAATAACACACATAAAGATATATGTATGTTCTTCAAAATAGGGCATTAGGACATCAAGCAACAATGGAACCTGAGGGCTTATGGTGGTGCGACATCCACATTGGTCTAGCCCAACTGTCTATATTCCCAACATCAGGATGATTATTATATACATAGTAAATAATAATACAGTTCAAACATCTGATTGTCTGACAATATATAAATGTTTTTAAACAAAAAATACCAATAATACATATAGAAACACATTCCACACCCCCAGAGTTATGTCTGGTAGTCATATTATTAAAACACAAGAATCCATATGGGACAGAATAACCCCCAAAACCATAATATGTTATAGGCCAGTACACATTCTGGAAGGTGTGACACTCGGATACTGTATACAGTGGTAAAATTAAAACATTATACCAGAATAGTGTAACAATACATAAATGTAATATACTGCACTCATCAATCTAAATATAAAGTTGAGGATAGGAACAGGGGCAGGGCCATATAGTCTAGCCAGGAGACGAAAGGTCACCTAGCCAGACCATACCGCTTGACCGAAGATCCCCCTAATAACAGGGGCACCTTCAACCAGTAGACATAAAAACAAAAAAGCATATTTTACAGACAAAGGAAAAAAAAGCCATCAGTGGGATGTCAATTACAGACTATGGTGATGCACAATTTTTAGGACATATCAGCCAGAGATGACCCCAATACGGGGCCATTTACCGTTTGATAAAAAGATTCAATGGATTATATTCGTTCATTCCCTTGGGGGCGACCGTATCCAAGGTGTAAATCCAATAACTCTCGCGCTGCTTGAGCGCGAGCGTCCTGTCACCCCCACCCTTTTTGGGTGGCACCCAATCTATCAATTTACATCTCATGCTCGACACTTGATGTTTATTTTCGAAGAAATGTCGGGCTACTGGTTTATCAGTACTTCCAGTTTCAAAAGCTGCACGTATGGAGGTACGGTGATTAGCCATTCGATCTCTGAAAGTCCTAGTGGTAAGCCCCACGTAATACAAGCCGCGTGGACAGATAAGTATATAAATAACATAGTCTAAACGACAGTGTAGGTGGTAAGTAATTCGTATTTTCTTCCCTGTCTGGGGGTGTATTACAGTGGGACCCGTCACCATGGATCTACAGGTCACACAGCCCCCACAAGAAAAACATCCAGGTTTCTGTTCCATAATAAAGGTCGTATCAGGAGTCTCATCTGGGAACACCGTGGGGCGCATCAAAAGCTGTTTTAAATTGGGTCCCCTACCAAACACCATCATCGGTGTTGGCATATTAGTGAATGGTAGTGTCATATCTGAAGTCACGATAGGCCAATGTTTATTAATCGATTTCCGAACACAGCCAGACATCCCATTAAATGTGGTGGAGAATGTCATCCTGCCAGTATTAGCTCTTCTTGCCATAACTTCTCCCTTAAATATCCTCATGGCTTTCCTTAGGCATCCCTTAAGGATCCTACGCTTGTAGCCACGTTCAATAAATCTGGCAGTCATCTCGGTGATTTGTGTGTCCATTGCTTCTGTCTCAGAGTTT
>NC_086446.1:484068623-484183623 GCF_028390025.1 Pseudophryne corroboree | reverse complement strand
TTGGTGTTGGGGTTACCCTGGTTAAGGGCCCACAATCCTCAATTTGACTGGACGTGTTCAAAAAAGTTGCAGAGGTACTACCTCCCCATCGCCCCTATGACTGTGCCATTGATTTGTTGCCGAATGCTAAGCTTCCCAAGAGCAGGTTGTACTCCCTGTCACGTCCTGAGACTCAGGCTATGGCAGAGTACATTCAGGAGAACTTGGCTAAAGGATTTATCAGACCTTCACAGTCTCCAGTTGGGTCGGGGTTCTTCTTCGTGGGTAAAAAGGACGGTTCATTGCGACCCTGCATCGACTTCAGGGAATTGAACCGTATCACGATTAAAAACTCATACCCACTGCCTCTCATTTCGGTCTTGTTTGACCAGCTTCGTACTGCCACCATTTTTTCTAAGATTGACCTACGCGGTGCGTACAATCTAATCCGAATAAGAGAGGGGGATGAATAGAAGACTGCCTTTAATACCCACTCAGGGCATTATGAATATTTGGTGATGCCTTTTGGGCTCTGTAATGCCCCGGCAGTCTTCCAGGATTTCATGAACGATGTGCTCAGGGAATATTTGGATAGATTCTTAGTTGTATACTTAGATGACATCCTAATCTTCTCCCATTCCCTGGAGGAACATCGGAAGCATGTACGCTTAGTCCTCCAGAAACTCAGAGACCACCGGCTTGGGGCGAAGCTGGAGAAGTGCGAATTTGAAGTTCAGCAAATCGCATTTCTAGGATATATTATCTCCCCAGAAGGTTTCCAAATGGAGGGTTCCAAGGTACAGGCAGTCCTGGATTGGGTGCAGCCCACTAGTTTGAAGGCGCTTCAGCGTTTCCTGGGCTTTGCAAATTTTTATAGACGATTTATCGCTGGATTTTCGTCTATAGTGGCGCCCTTGGTGGCACTCACTAAGAAAGGGGCGGATGTTGCTCACTGGTCTCGTGAGGCCAAAGCGGCTTTTGCCCGTCTCAAAAGGGCATTTGTCTCGGCCAAGGTGCTGCGACACCCAGATCCAGAGCGTCCTTTTGTGGTGGAGGTGGATGCCTCTGAGATGGGTATTGGGGCAGTGCTCTCTCAGATGGGAGTGTCTGATAATCGCCTTCATCCCTGTGCTTACGTTTCCCGTAAATTTTCGCCTGCCGAGATGAATTATGACGTGGGTAACCGGGAATTGTTGGCTATTAAGGATGCACTCGAGGAGTGGAGACACTGGCTTGAGGGGGCTAAGTTTGTGGTCTCAATTCTCACCGACCATAAGAATTTGGCATATTTAGAGTCAGCGAAGCGTCTCAATGCCAGGCAGGCACGATGGGCTTTGTTTTTTGCTCGCTTTAATTTGTTGATAACATATCGCCCTGGGTCAAAAAACATCAGGGCTGATGCGCTCTCGCGGAGTTTTGCTCCAATCCAGGAGACCACCGAGGAGCCGTTGCCCATTGTGTCCCCATCATGTATTAAAGTGGGCATTACCCAGGACCTCTTGTCATTAGTCCTTAGAGCACAGGAGCAGGCTCCTCCAGACCTTCCGGTAGGTCTTTTGTTTGTGCCTCCTAGGTTAAGACAGCGAGTGTTCCTGGAATTCCATGCCAAGAAGTCGGCAGGTCACCCGGGTATTGCCAGAACTCGGGAGTTGCTATCTAGGGCGGTGTGGTGGCCCTCGGTGGCTAAGGATGTGGATCAGTGGGTTCGGGCATGTGACATCTGTGCCCGAAATAAGACTCCTAGAGGGGTTCCTGTTGGCCCATTACATCCACTCTCTATTCCATCTAAGCCATGGACCCACATTTCAATGGATTTTGTTGTGGACTTGCCCAAATCCTCTGGGATGACAGCCATCTGGGTTGTCGTTGACAGGTTTTCGAAGATGGCGCACTTCGTTCCACTGGTTGGGCTGCCATCTGCCAGACGCCTGTCTGAATTATTTATGCTGCATGTTGTGCGCCTCCACGGGTTGCCACTTGATGTGGTCTCTGACCGCGGATCCCAGTTTGTGGCCAAATTCTGGAGGGCATTTTGTTCCGATCTCCAGATTTCTGTCAGCTTGTCGTCAGGCTACCATCCGCAGTCTAATGGGCAGACTGAAAGGGTGAACCAGACCTTGGAGCAGTTCCTCAGGTGTTATGTCTCCAAGTGTCAGACTGACTGGGTTGCTCATCTGTCAATGGCGGAGTTTGCCTATAACAACGCGGCTCACTCTGCTACAGGGATCTCTCCCTTCCTTTGTGTGTATGGGCATCATCCTAAGGCCAATTCTTTTGACCCCCTGGACTCCACGCCTGGTGGTTCCTCTGTCGTTTCGGTCCTTAGAGGTATTTGGAGGAAAGTGAAGAAAGCCCTTGTGTCTGTGTCATTAGTGACCAAAAGGGTTTTTGATAAGCGGAAAAGACCCTGCAGCTTCAAATTAGAAGACTTCGTCTGGTTGTCTACCAAGAATTTGAAGTTGAAACAGCCATCTCATAAGTTAGGCCCCCGGTTCATCGGCCCTTATAAGATCACCAGGGTTATCAATCCGGTGGCATTTCAGTTAGATCTGCCCCGTTCTTTGGGTATCAATAAAACATTTCATTGTTCCCTTTTAAAACGGGCGATTAGTAATCCTTCTTCCAGAGGAAGACCTTCCCCTCTTCTGATACGTGGCCAGAGGGAGTTTGTTGTTGAAAGGATTCTTGACTCCAAGATGGTTCGGGGTCGGCTGTCATTTTTGGTGCACTGGAAGGGGTATGGCCCGGAGGAGCGGTCGTGGGTGCGCAGTTGTGATCTTCATGCCCCCAGACTGATACGCTCTTTCTTCTCGCAGTTCCCCGATAAACCCGGTGGTAGGGGTTCTTTGACCCCTCGTCAGAGGGGGGGTACTGTTAGGGTCTCCTGCCCTGTGCTGCCACGTCGTCATGGCAACCGGGAGACAAGTGCTAGCGGAGTAACCTGAGCGCAGCTGATACTCCGGTTCGGGTCTTTTGCTGTGCAGTGGTTACAGGCATGGGATCCGGTGCTGGTTTTTGTGCTCACAGTCTGTGAGGTCTGAGGGGGGCGTGGACAGCACCTGCTTTATAAGGCCTCTTCTCAGGTTAAGCAGATGCTGCTGAATCTTTGTTGGTTAGTCAGTTCCTGAAAGTTAGCCAGTACTGTGTAGCTTTGTATTTTGTTGTTGCTTACTGCAAATAGGCCTGGGCATTTGGTACTACACTCTGCCAATCCAGACCTAGCAGTAAGACTGGAGTCAGTCGTTTAGCCTGCTGAGGTTCTTTTGCTATTCTGTGAACCCAGCAGGTTTGTGGCTGTACTTTCAGACCTGCCTGCATAATCCTCTCTCACTGTGCAGGGCGTCCATGTGTCAGTTTAGTGGCAGTAAGCTGAACCTGGGCCCTGCAAGTGAGAATTAGGATTGTGGAGACTCTCCTTGTGTCTATTATTCCATCTCTGACCAAGGAGTTTACTGCCACACCCGTTGGTAACCCTTTAGGGTTTTGCTGTTGCCCCTAGCAACAGCATTTCGGGTTCTCTACGTATTAAAACACAACATCTTGCTTTTTCCATCTGAGCATTTCTAATACTAGGGAGACACCCAGTTTCTTAGCCTCTGGGCTTCTCTGTTCACTCTGTGTTGGTTTTGTTACCCTATCACCTTCTGTGTACGTTATGTCATATTTCCCAGTCTGTCTGTGAGTTCATTTGTTTTGCATCCCTCTCTGTTCAGACACCAGTACATTCCTGCAGGCACTGGTGTGTATAACAGTTCAAACACCAGTACATTCCTGCAGGCACTGGTGTGCATAACAAAAAAGCAGGTGCCATTTTAGCTCTTTGACGTTCTGCTCTGTGACTAGTGAAGCTTGGTGTATACCTGCTGAACACTGCACATTGCTTTACTGCTTTACTTTGTTTTGCTTGGCTAAACAAAGCGGGGTTTTTTCCCTACTTGCTTGAGATGGATCATTATGGCTATCAGGTTAAGGCATCATATACTGTCGGTATGATGTTAGCTAAGAGGGAGAGTGCTCAGAATGGGAGAAGAGTTATGAGGTCCTGCTGGACAAAGGGGTGGCTGCTGCAGAGGGACTCTCTCTCACATGCCACTGGTTATGGAGATTTGGGAAAACAATCTCGGTGACTACAGGAATTTTCTGCACATAGATGATGCTGTGTCTGATGACTCCCTACATCAGGATTTAGTGAGAGGTCACGCTGCGCTGTTAGCTGCTGGTGGGAGCCGCCTGCAGCGTTCACAGGATGTTCCCCTCCCGCCCGTCCCCGGTATATGGTGAGTTATATGTGCGGGGCGGGGTGGGGCGAGGGGCGGCCACCTAGGTAAAAGCCAATCTCGGGAATCCCGGGATTGGCCATTTTTCAATCCCGATACCCGGGATTGAAAAAATGGCCCAGGATTGGCTTCCCTAGTGTAGAATGAGGTCACAAAACAAAGCTCTTGGCTAGAGTATCCAGAATCATAGAAGTCTGAAGGTGTGGGAAGCTAAGATGAGGTCTGTGTCATGCAGTGCTGTAAGTAGAAAAAAATTCTTAGTGACACTGTGTGCGCACACGCCCCAAAAAATGGGTGTGGCCACATGCCACATGGGTTGTGGCCAATGAAAATAGGGGCGTGATAAACTTTGCCAGATACACATGCCCCCACAGTGCTAGATATGACCTCACAGTGCCAGATACACATATGCCCCTAGAGTGCCAGATATGCCTCCACAGTGCCAGATATGCCCAAACAGTGCCAGATACACATACCCCCACAGTGCTAGATATGCCCCCAGAGTGCAGATATGCCCAAACAGTGCCAGATATGCCCCCACTTTGCCAGCTACATATGCCCCCACAGTGCCAAATATGCCCCCATAGTGCCAGATACACATGCCCCCACAGTGCTAGATATGCCCTCACAGTACCAAATATGCCCCCAGAGTGCCAGGTATGCCCCCACTTTGCCAGATACACATGCCCCCACAGTGCCAGATATGCCCCCACTTTGCCAGATGCACATGCCCCCACAGTGCCAGATATGCCCCCAGCAGTGCAACTCATTGTTGTTGTTGTTGTTGTTGTTGTTGTTGTTGTTGTTGTTGTTGTTGTTGTTGTTGTTGTTGTTGTTGTTGTTGCTGCTGCTGCTGCTATTGGGGACAGGAGAGCACAGCCCGCACCCCTCCTGCCCATCTCCTGCGGCGACGGCGGTGTCCTGTATATCAGATCTGGCGCCGGTCTGCGAGCCAATCAGAGCTCGTGGTCCAGCAGCGGTGGCCCCTGATTGGCTGCTGGTCAACGAGCTCTGATTGGCTCACGAACCGGCGTTTCAGTGTAATACACGCCGCCTCCACCAGACTCAGGGGGAGTGACTGGGCAGGCAGGAGAGGCGCATGCTGCATTCTCCTCTCTCCGACACCAGATGTCTGCAAGGTGGCGGCCCGGCGGTACTGCGTACCAGCTAGGAATTTCTTACCGATACGCAGTACCACCTCGCACCGCCATACTTGCAGCACTGGTGTCATGCCTTTACTTACTGGAGTCACAGAATTAAATGTTGTCTTCAGCATTATGTCATGGCCATATTGGGGTGTGACAGTATAATTTTTATCACTTATCAAAATTATTCTGAGGATAGAGATTTATTGCTGGAGAAATAATTATGAACTATTTCTGGATAAAGTTATTTTCAGAAACAGATGTTCAGGAACTAAGAGGCCAAAGTAAAATAAGTTGTGGGCCTATTTCTGGTATTAGAATATGAGATACAGAATTGCAATGTATCACCTAAAATATACATAGGGGCACTAATTCACACAGTCTAAACACAGCTGTTTTACACTTGTGATTAAAACTTATCCAGCCTAGATTTTGCCTATTTCTTCTGGACTGGGTAATAAAACACAACCTGCACATCATAAACTTTAATGAAACACAGGATGCACAAATAAAATAAGGACACAATGAAAGAGACTCATCACTTGCCCAAGAATGTCTCAGTCTCCTCTGTCCCTTCTGAGCGGAACATACAGTTACTCATCAGTACTATTCCCTCAGTCCAGCTTTTATGAGACTGGAAGGTATGCTTGGAATAAAAATGCTGCTGACTAGGGAATGAGCAGGATCTGACTCACAGTATGGTCTAGGACACAGAACTGTCTCTTGAACACATCTTTTATGTCTTTTGTCAGGTTGTTTTAGAGTAATCAGTATATGTTTGTAATCTAATCATTTTGGGCTTATCATACTCTTTAAGAATGGTATTCCAGAGGTAATAATACGCTTCCATATCACAGAGTTTTTGATTGCACTAGTGAATCTTTCACTTTGCAACCAGAAGCACGAAAACCATGTCCAGTTACTATTATAGAGGTACTGTCAATTTATTTACTTATTTATTAAAAATGTCTTTTATAGTG
This sequence comes from Pseudophryne corroboree, assembly GCF_028390025.1. NCBI lineage: Eukaryota > Metazoa > Chordata > Amphibia > Anura > Myobatrachidae > Pseudophryne > Pseudophryne corroboree. The sequence goes on along the minus strand of NC_086446.1, from coordinate 484,177,242 downwards.
CAGCAAATTCTGTTGCGCTTTACAATTGGAAACACCAGTGATAAAACAAAACTAGGTAATAACAGACAGTCAGAGAGGTAGGAAGGCCTTGCTTGCAAACTTTTTTCAGGGAACACTTGAAGGTTTGGAGACTGGAGGAGAGTCTTATTGTGCATGGGAGGGCATTCCACAGAGTGGGTGCAGCCCCAAAGAAAACACTGCAATCATGAATGGGAGCTAATAATGAGTGTGGATGAGAGACATAGATCTTATGAAGAGTAAAGAGGTTGGGTTTGGAGCTTTTTTGAGATAAGCGGAGAGATGTACATTGGTGTAGTTTGGTTAATGGCCTTGTGTGTGAGTATAAGTAGTTTTTATTGAATTCGTTAGAATACAAGTAACCAATGAAGGGACTGACAGAGCAGATCCACAGAGTAGGAACATCTAGTGAGGAAGATTAGCCTCGCAGCTGCAGTTAGAATGGACTGTAGTGGTGAGAGACTCTTTTTGGTAAGACCAAAAAGAAGACTATTGCAATAATAAATACGGGAGATAATGAGAGCATGGATTTAAGTTTTTGCAGTGTCTTGTGTAAGATATGGTCATATTTTTTTTTTTTTTAGATGCATATAACATGATATTGAGACAGATTGAATGGGGAACAAAGGACAGTTCCGAGTCGAGGATGACACTTAGGCAGCGAGCTTGTGGGGTAGGATTGATTGTCGAGTACTCCAAATGATAGAGATAGCGAAGAAGATGTGGATTAATAGAAGTGAACACTGAAAGAGTGATGAAGAAAGGACTAGGTCCTGAAGACCTAGGGATTGTAGTGTATTAGAAGAGAGTGGTCAACAGTGTCAAAGGCAGCACAGAGATCTAGAAGAATAAGAAGTGAGTAATGGCTTTTAGACTTCGCAGTGACCAGATCATTCACTACTTTAGTTAGTGCTGTCTCTATGGAGCGTTGGGAATGAAAGCCTGACTAAAGTGGATTCAATAAATTGTGTGAATTAACAAAATGTGTGAGGCGAGTGTAGGCAAGTCTTTCAAGTAGAAACAAAGGAGAAAAGAAGACTCTTTTGTGGGTGCACTCTTGAATAATTTGTAGTAATGAAAATGAGATGGTTAAAAAAAAATATTAAATTTTTATTCATGTAACACAATAAAACATAAAGTAGTTGGACACATATTAAGGAGAAAAACACACATAAAAGTAATAAACCAATAATGCCAATCAATATTGGATACTAATGGTGAGCTGTCCGGGTTAGATCACGTTTACAATGAAACAATAGGTCCACAACTTAGACTCCAAGATCTGCCTGTGATAGAGAAATATATAATATAAGCTATACACAACTTAACTACTTCAATAGGTGGTAGATAAGCAATTCAAAATATATTTAATGAAGATCACTGATTATCTGGGAGGAGAGGGAAAAGAGAAGAATGTGATAGAAAAGATGAATCCGCTGTCAGCGTTAGACATAGAGCATGAATGCCCGAAATTTTCTACTACACCGAGTATTCCTCAAAAGTCTCCTATTTGAGTACTGACTCAGCCCAACACTGATTAGCTTCCAAGATCGGTATGGGTTCGGGCGTTTCCAGTGTGGTATGATAGTAGAAACAATATACCGATAACCTTGTGCTCTAGAATCACTGATGAGAGTTCACGAAAATCTGGGGAAAATAAGAATGGGTGAGGGGCCCTGGGAGGAGAGCTAAGAAGGAGGATCTGCTGCCATTGTTAGACAAGGAAAACCCCTGAATCAATGGTGAGAGTCCCGAATGATAGCGAAAGTAAAGAACCACACAGAGATAAGTGGGATGTGGGATTTGATACAAAGGAACAATCAATTTTGATGATAAAATTATAACTGTGTATGATGTGTACTGATCATGGAGTACATATGAAGTATACACACGGAGTGTATACTTCATATGTACTCCATGATCAGTACACATCATACACAGTTATAATTTTATCATCAAAATTGATTGTTCCTTTGTATCAAATCCCACATCCCACTTATCTCTGTGTGGTTCTTTACTTTCGCTATCATTCGGGACTCTCACCATTGATTCAGGGGTTTTCCTTGTCTAACAATGGCAGCAGATCCTCCTTCTTAGCTCTCCTCCCAGGGCCCCTCACCCATTCTTATTTTCCCCAGATTTTCGTGAACTCTCATCAGTGATTCTAGAGCACAAGGTTATCGGTATATTGTTTCTACTATCATACCACACTGGAAACGCCCGAACCCATACCGATCTTGGAAGCTAATCAGTGTTGGGCTGAGTCAGTACTCAAATAGGAGACTTTTGAGGAATACTCGGTGTAGTAGAAAATTTCGGGCATTCATGCTCTATGTCTAACGCTGACAGCGGATTCATCTTTTCTATCACATTCTTCTCTTTTCCCTCTCCTCCCAGATAATCAGTGATCTTCATTAAATATATTTTGAATTGCTCATCTACCACCTATTGAAGTAGTTAAGTTGTGTATAGCTTATATTATATATTTCTCTATCACAGGCAGATCTTGGAGTCTAAGTTGTGGACCTATTGTTTCATTGTAAACGTGATCTAACCCGGACAGCTCACCATTAGTATCCAATATTGATTGGCATTATTGGTTTATTACTTTTATGTGTGTTTTTCTCCTTAATATGTGTCCAACTACTTTATGTTTTATTGTGTTACATGAATAAAAATGGAATATTTTTTTTAACCATCTCATTTTCAATACTACAAATTATTCAAGAGTGCACCCACAAAAGAGTCTTCTTTTCTCCTTTGTTTCTAAACGTTTCACACTGACTCAGGGTGCACCACCAAATATAACTATTATTGGAAAAGTTTACCTTATCCTATTCTATTATTGTATTTTGGTAATTATTAATATCCAGCCTTATACTCTCCTGTGCGGTATACCCCCTATATACAAAAGTCTTTCAAGTAGTTTGGAGGGGCGTGGGAGCTGAGAAATGGGATGGTAGTTTAAGAGAGTTGGGGTCAGAATTTTTATTCTTTCAGAATGGGAGTATATTAACTACATGCTTGAGCAGTGAAGGAAATATATCAGTAGAGAGAGATATATTACAGATTTTAGTTAAGGTTGGGATGAGCACAGGAGACAGAGCTTTACTTATTTGTGAGGGTATAGGATCAAGAGAAGAGGTAGTAGAGTAGGCGGATGAGAAGAGTGTTGATACTTCATCTTTTTTTGTGGGATCAAATGAAGTGAAGGTGCCAAAGGGTTCAGGTAGGGAATTGAGCAGACCACTGGCTGAGGACGCACATACCATTTCATTTCAGATCTTATCAATATTTTCCTAGAAGTGGGAAGCAAAATCTTGTGAATTTATGGTGGCTGTGGGTTAGTGGGAGGGAGGTTTGAGGAGTGATTTAAATGTATTAAAAAGTTGCTTGGGGTTAGAGGCTTTAGCAGAAATGAGAGTTTGGAAATATGTGTGTTTGGCAGTGTCCAGGGCATTCGATAGGAGTGGTAGATACTCTTATATGTCAGGAAGTCACTTGGAGTACAGGATTTATGCTACGGATGTTAAACTTTACTTGAGAGTTTTGTAAGTGGATTTTTAATTTACAGTGCCATGGTTGATATTTAGGCCTGCGTGGAGTGTGATGGGAAGCTGGAGCCACTTCATCAAGGGCCATTTCTAGGGTCTGTTTCAGGTGTGGAACAGCCATCTCAGGAGAAGTGTATGCAGAAATTGGAGAGCAGTTGTTGCAGAGAGATGGAAAGTTCTTGAAAATTAATAGCATTAATATTTCTGTGGATTTAAGGAGGATTAGATGACTTCAGTGACATTGAGTTTGGAGGAATGGAAGTAATGGAGGAAAGCATGCAGATGATAAGGTTGTGACTCGAGAGAGGGAAAGTAATGTTAGTGAACTCAGAAACTGAGCATAGTCTGGTGAATACAAGATCAAGGCACTGTCCCTCCTGATGAGTAGAGGAGTCAGTCCTTTGGGAGAGGCCGGGAGAGGAGGTTAAAGTGTAGTTTGTAGGCATGAGCAGCAAATTTTGGACTACTGAAATCACTCATGATGATGGTGGAGGTGTCAAAGGATAGGAAGCGAGAGAGCCAGGCAGGAAAATAGTTTGAGTTGCCCAGGCAGGCGATAGGTAGCAGCAACATGCAATGAGAATGGAGTGTAAATCCTGATAGAATGTACTTCAAATGATGTGATATGAATGATGGAACCTGTGGTTGCACTGTGTACTTGAAAGATTGGGATAGTATTATTCTAATCCCACCTCCTTTACAATTACCAGGCCTGGAGGTGTGTGTGAAGTGGAGACTGTGATAGTGCTGTGATAGTGCTGAAGGGGAGGCCATGTCTGATTGTGTGAGCCATGTTTCTGTTATAGCTAACAGATTGAAGTTGTTAGATAAAAAGAGGTAATGGAAGGATAGTTTGTTACAATGTGTATTCCATAAGGCACTTTGTAGTGATTTTAAGAGAGATGGTATGTCTGTGCAGTTAGCTGGATTTATATATTGCTGCAAATAAGTTGAATGTGAGTTGGGCAAATGGTTGGGGTCCAGATTTGGTGAAATGTCACGAGCTAATAGAAGCAGGAGAGAGAGATAAATATACTTGTAGTTTTTTTTTTTATGGTGACAGGTTGTGGATGTTATTGTCAATTTATAAAGATAAGTAAAAAGTTCATGACAGTTAATAAGAGGGCAGTGGATAATTGAGGCGGCACTGTACAGTGGAGTGAGTTTCAGGGAAAGTGAACGATGTACTGATTTGAAGAAAATAGAGTGAAATGAAGAAAAGCAATTTGTGTTACATGGTGTGTTTGAAATAAAACTAAAGTTATTTAGACTTAGAGCATAATGAAGTTGCAATTGTTGAAGTTAAACCTTCAAACACCTGTTTACTGATGTTGTTCAGCTGTCCATTTTCAATCACTTAGTGTCAGTGCCGTAACTAGGCATTTTAGCGCTGTGTGCAAGAAACGACATTGCCCCCCCCCCCCCCCCGTAGGAGCGCGAAAAATATATAGGGGCGTGGCTTCATGGGGAAGGGGCGTGGCCACAAAATAATAGCAATTCATACTACGGTGCACAGTAGTCTCCATTATTCAAATTACTTGCACAGTAGCGCCACTACACCAGGTAGAGACCCTTTTATACATTACAGCAGACAGCGTCCCCCTTTTTACACATTACAGCAGACAGTCCCCCTTTTTACACATTGCGGCAGCCAGTCCCCCTTTTTACACATTGCGGCAGCCAGTCCCCCTTTTTACACATTGCGGCAGCCAGGACCCCTTTTTACACATTGCGGCAGCCAGGACCCCTTTTTACACATTGCGGCAGCCAGTCCCCCTTTTTACACATTGCGGCAGCCAGTCCACCTTTTTACACATTGCGGCAGCCAGGCCCCCTTTTTACACATTGCGGCAGCCAGGACCCCGTTTTACACATTGCGGCAGCCAGGACCCCTTTTTACACATCGCGGCAGCCAGGACCCCTTTTTACACATTATGGCAGACGGTGTCCCCCAGAGAGAGAGAGAGAGAGAGAGAGAGGGATATACTTACCTTCTCCCCGCTGACAGGCTCCTCGTGCTGGCATCTCCCTCTGTGCAGGCATCGGACAAGGAAGAGGAGGGAGGGGGACTGGAGCCGCAGCAGCGCTATGTCATTGGTAGTGAGCGCCGCTGCAGCATCCCCCTCTCCTTCCGTTAAGGCTGCCTGGCGCTGCTGTGGATGCTGGGATGGAGGAACCGCATCCCAGCATCCACAGCAGCGCCGGGCAGCCTATACGGAAGGAGAGGTGCTGCAGCGGCGCTTACTACCAATGAAATAGCGCTGCTGCGGCTCCAGTCCCCCTCCCTCCTCCTCCTCAGCTGCCTCCGGCGCTTCTCTCTCCTCCAGCGCGGCTGCGGCGCACGGCGCAGACTTCAGAGGCGGCAGGTAATGAGTCAATTTGACTCATTACATGCCGCTGGCCGTGCGCCCTCAGGGCAACTGCGCTGTGTGCCAAGCCAACTTGGCACACACGTAGTTACGGCCCTGCTTAGTGTTATGATCAATTTGTGTATGTGAACGCACATTTACCAGCACAGCTGACACTAAATTGCATCTAAAGGAATACTATGGCTAGCAAAACTGGATGCAAGGTGCTCATATCAATTTGACAATATAGTTCAGGTGCTTGAAAGGGAGGGGTAATTCTAAGCAAGAGAAAGACTGGGGATAAACCCCTGGAGTCCCCCAGCACACCAAACTATATTGGTAACATGACTTGAAAAACTATATATTATAGAAATACAGAGGTCTTAGTTACATATATTTGCAAATATATGGCAAGCCACCAGGCCTCGTCAAGGCTCCTCTAATTGCTGGTGGTCCCTGATACTATATCAAGGTCTGGGGTGCAGAACCCCACAAACTGGCTCAGGCCAGCCACCCCGGGGTAGCACACATATGAGAGGGTAAAGTGTTAGTATGTGTTAATAAAAGGAAAGCAAAATCTATATACGCAAAATGATACACTAGTGAAGGTGTAATTAAAAGACCTAAAGGATTAATGAAAGTGTTAAAGGGGGTGTTAAATAAATATTATAGTATGCTACCCCACAGCAGCCCGGCCACTCCAATCCAGGGTGAACGGCACCTCAGACTCATCCTCAGTGCTGATAATAATAACAGCCCTTCTGGGTCATATAATATAATGCCACATGATAATAGCACCTAACAAATATATCCAAACTAGGTGCTTCATCGCGCCCTATGGGCGCTCTTCACACCGTCGCAAGGTGCTACGTCCCCTTAACCCTTGCATGCCTTTCTGGGGTTCAATATTTGTATTATATGGAGTATTACCTGCATTCCTTTGTCAGTGGTTAAATATTGCACAATGAAAGGGCGTGCGATGGTGAAGGAGGCACAGCCCCTTGCGACGGTCTGGAGGCGCCGTGGGTAGGGGAGGGGCAGGTACGGGTGGTGCGGCGGATGGGGAAGGTGGTCAGAGGCGCTGCAGGTGGTGGAGGGGTAGGTGCGGGGGTGCCATGGGTGGGGGAGGGGTGGGTGGGGGGCACCGCAGATGGAGGAGGGTGTCTGCAGATGCTGCGGGTGGAGGGGGGCAGGTGTGGGGGGAGACATATATGGGGGGTGGATGGTGGAGGGGGTCTGGAGGTGCTGTGGGTGGTGGAGGGGCGGAGGAGTGGGAGCCACGGGTGGTGTAGGGGGTCTGGAGGCACAGCGTGTGGGGGAGGGGTGGAGTGCCGCATGTGGTGGAGGGGAAGGTGCAGAGGTGTGGTGCATTGAGGAGGGGTCTGGAGGCGCTGCGGGTACTGTACCTGCCAAAAAGGTAGTTGGAGGGCATGCAGTAACAGGGCCAGGACAGGCGTGACAGGGTCAGATCACGGGTGACAGGGCCAGGATAGGGGTAACAGGGCCAGCATAAGGGTGAAAGGGCCAGGATAAGGGTGACAGGGCAAGGCCAGGGGTGACAGGGACATGACAGAACACAGGGCACAGGAGAGATTGGTATTAGGGACAAAACAGTGGTGACAGACAGATGTGTCTTACCGGAGTCACGGCTGCTGCTGTTCCACTCCAACCTGTTGGGATCTGCTGCTGGTGGAGACTTGGCATGGCTGACTCAGGCTGGAGTCCTGCTTCCTCTGCCCGTCAGCATCCCTCCCCCCCTCCTCAGTCACACACTGCAGACCTCGCGCAGCTGCCGGGCACTGTGGTAAGGGGAGACTGGGAGTGACTGGTTAGCCCCCAGGAGACGCTGCGACTGGAGGGAGGAGGGGGTCATAGCATGCACACGGCGCGGACCTCGCGGCTGCTGGGCACTGTGGTAAGGGGAGACTGGGAGTGACTGATTAGCTCCCAGGAGACGCTGCGGCTGGAGGGAGGAGGGGGTCGGAGCCTGCAAGCAGCTCGGACTTCTGCAGCGCTACCCGCTGGCTAAAGTGTGTGAAGGAGCTGGGCGCACCTCACTGCGGGCGGCAGCACTGCAGCTAGCGGTGGGGTTGCCGGGGTTGGAGATAACAGAGGCAGTACGGAACCTGCACAGCAGCAGGTGCCCCACAAAACTGCAGCTAAGAAGCGTGGAGTGTGCTAGAAAGTGATGCTCCTCCGCGCCAGAGAGACCCTGCTGAGTGTGCTGATGTGGGGGGTCAAGCACACAGTGAGCCGGCGCCCGTCTGTCTGTACGGCATACCCCTCACACACCCCCATACCTCCCAACTGTCCCGGGGTTCCGGCAGCAGAGCCGGATTAAGGGGGGGGGGCAGGGGGTACGTACCGTGGGCCCCACAGTTTTAGGGGGCCCCCCAGCTGGAGTAGCTCTGTCCCAGCTCAGAAGTTCCCCGTCCTGCCAGCAACAGCGGCAGCATTGTGCTACAGTCAGCACACGCTGCTGCGTGTTGGCAGGTCTGTGGTGTTGCCTGCTTTTTTCTGCCTGTGCGGGTGTGTAGGGGGAAGCGACCACCTCCTCTGGCTTTAGCCCTAGCTGAGGGGCCAAAATTCCATATTAAAAAAAAAAATCCCGGAATTTGCATAAGGGGGCGTGGCCACGTGGGCGCGAGTAGGCCACGCCCCCAGCCCCACAGCAGACACAGCCATGAGATAGGGCTCCCCTGTCTCAAGTGCCCTGGGCCCCCCGGACTCATAATCCGCCCCTGGAGGCATGCCAGCAGCTCACAGAGCGCTGGGCATGCCTCCTCACTGACGAAAACGGGGGCCCTCCCGTAAAGCCACGCCCCATTTTGTTGGTCACGCCCCCTTTTTGTTGTGTGTGTGTGTGTGCCCTCCTTCTGCCTGAAGAAAGCTGGAAGGTATGCACCCCTGTCTGCCTGAAGAAAGCTGGGAGGTATGCACCCCTGCCTGTGCCATGCCCATACTATCTGCTTCTGCTCCTAGTCTCCTATAGATTTGCCCAGATCTGTGACTCATTTGACTAACTCCGCCCAGTGTTGTGACTCCGCCCAGCGTTAGCAAATGAGTCACAAAGTCACAGATCTGGGCTATTATATAGGAGATTGAGAGCTAACTTACCTGGAGCCACCCCTAGGATCTCCATATGGCACTGTATGAACCAGCATGCCCTCCAAACATTGGTCCCATCTATGCCTCTCATACTAGAAAAACAGAATGTAAGTTGCTCATATCAATTTGACAATATAGTTTAGAACGGTGCTTGAAAGGGAGGGGTAATATCTATTATACATAGTTTTTCAAGTCATGTTACCAATATAGTTTGGCATGCTGTGGGACACCGGGGGTTAAATCCCATTGTGTCTCTTGCTTAGAATTACCTCTTAGATTACCTCTGTATTTGTCAGTTCTTTACCACCAACTTTAGACACAGCTTTATTACCTTGAACTGTAGCCCATTGGCAGGACTTCACTCTTTAAGCTATAACTGGAGGCTGAATGTCACTGCAAGGTACCTCATGCACTTTTACAATACTGTCTTTGTAACTTCAGTCCCTTTTTGCAAACTGGAACATCTCTATTGTCCCACTCCTGCTGGGAGACATTGGGGGAGATTTCTGAAAAACGTCCTGATGGATGTTATGTGCCTGAAGCTGTATCACCACATTATCATGGTGATACGCCCTGACCCGCCGCCATAATGTATTATATGCCTGCCTGACGATGTGGGAGGGTGTTATCTCACCTGTCCTGTGAAAAGCCTTTTCCCACATCGGCTAGGCTGCAGTTGTGCGCATGCGCCTTTCTCCCCTGCTTCCAGCCTGCGCCGCTGGCAGCCTCCCGGCGCATGTATAATTAGGCTGTGTGGTACATCTGAATAATGTCCACGTTCAATAAAGTTTTGTTAAAAAATATATATATAGACAAAGGGGTATATTCAGTTGAAGTCGGATCCATTCCGACATGCATTTGTCGCAATGGATCCGACAAAGGCTATTCAATGGCCATGTCAATTCGACTTTAAAAAAAGTCAAATTGAGATGAGGGAGCTGAGAGGAGGAGATGGGGGAGAGCTGCAGGGAGACGGGGAGAGCAGCACTACAGCACAGCATATGTAGGAGGATGTGGCACCGTCGCTAGACCTCACGGCAGCTTCCACCCGGCTCAAGCAAGTAACCTTACCTGTGTCCTTCATCCCTCATTGAAAACAGTGGGGAAGAGGCAGGGGCGCGTTGGACACTACACACGACGTAACCACGCCGTTCTTCCATTACAGAGATCCAGAAATAGCAGGCTTACCGTGCGCTGTAGCTGTTTAAAACCACAGCGCACTTTCATACATCTCCCCCATTATCCTTCTGGAATATCTTACTTTTCCAAGCAGATCACTGTCTATCTGCTGTTCATTATACAAGTTACTTTGCATCGGTAGCGTATCACTTTTCATGACAGCATAAGGATCAGTCTGTAGTAACTGTGGCATGTGTTTATTTACTTCTGACACACTAGGTTCTGCATACCTCCCAACATGACCCTCTCCAGGAGGGAGAAAATGCTCTGTTTCTGGACTTGTTTTTTGTTAATTTATGATTGTCTTTACCTGTGTTGAACGAGTTAATGGATAAGAAAGGTGTTTCAGCACAGGTTATTGGCAATCATGAATTTAGTGGGAAGTCCAGAAGCAGAGCATTCAGTCCCTCCTGGAGAGGGTCATGTTGGGAGGCATGGGTTCAGTGAAGACATCGGACGTCATTTTGGGGTACAATTTTAGCGTATTACCCAACTTCTTTTCTTCCTCTGTTACTGTAACAGTAATGTTATCAACTGGGCCTTGGTTATTTACATGGATATTTACATAGAATTTACATCCATAGCTTCCAAAAGTGGGGAAAATCTGTCCAGGGCATCAGCAAGACTTAAATCATTATAGAATTTTTGCGACTCCCCTGATAGAAAGTGTGCCAAAATTCTAGCCCACTGAGCTCTAGGCCAACTCTCTCTTTCAGTGGTTCTTTCGAATATTGTCAAATCATCATTCGGGGGTCATCTTCTGTAGGAAAACACCTGCCCATGTGGAGCAGGTAGTACCATCTGTGGGAGCATATCCAAACCAGACTGCGAGCTGCTGCATCACCTCTTTGAAGGCATGGTAGTTTTCCTCTATAAACACTTGCTGCTGTCTCTGGGCCACCTCAAAGGTCAAAAATTGCACCCTGGTGTTCCTGCAGAGTCACAGTGGCTTCCTGCTGTCACCTTTTGGCTTCTTGCTGTTGCTTCAGGGCCACCTCAAAGGTTCACAGATGCACCATGGTGGCTTCTGCTGTCACCTGATTGCTTCCTGCTGAAACTTGTTGGCTTCTTGCTGAGCCAATGTAGTCTAGTGCAAGGCCTTTAGTTGTCCTGTTTTCTTGCGGTGTAGGAGCGAAGCAGAATTTGGCTTGCCTAATCATCAGATGATGGCACCATCACAGAGAACACAGGACAACAGTCTTTTCAGCCACAACATATTGGGGGTCTGTCCCTTTAAATGTTAAACACACTTTTTTATTATTAGCATAGTGCTTTTTATTTCACTTGCAACATTTGGCTTTCAAATGTATTCACATCACAATGTAACAGAGCAACTGATTTGGTTGTCACCTATACAACACTTTGGGGGGAATTCAAATGTTATCGCAACCTCGATCTCCCATCTAAAGTGATGGTAGATCCCAGGGCAATATTCAAATGCCCCCACTTATCGCACCCATTACACTTGGGTTTAGGCACGCAAAGAACCTAAACCCGACTAAAGTAATGGACGCGTGCGTGAAAAGACCCATTTGGGCACCCAAAAGAGTCTCTTTATGTGCATTTCAGCTCGCTACCTCTGGGGGTAGCGAGCTGAAATTAATTTATCGCGCCCATCAGCAGCAACATTTGTATAGCTGCCAGCAGGCGCGATCACAGATGAAAGGGAGCTGGATGGGGGATGGGATGGGGGATTTTAATCCGGCCCTTTGAGTGCAATGACCAGCATATAACAGGGCTTTTTCTCTTTAATTGCATCAGAACAGGAAAGTCCACACCACAAAATCATGCACCTTGAATTAATGGCCCTCATTCCGAGTTGTTCGCTCTGTAAAAATCCTCGCATCGCAGCGATTTTCCGCTTAATGCGCATGCGCAATGTCCGCACTGCGACTGCGCCAAGTAAATTTGCTTTGCACTTAGTAATTTTACTCACGGCTTTTTCATCGTTCTGGCGATTGTAATGTGATTGACAGGAAATGGGTGTTACTGGGCGGAAACAGGCCGTTTTATGGGCGTGTGGGAAAAAACGCTACCGTTTCCGGAAAAAACGCAGGAGTGGCCGGAGAAACGGAGGAGTGTCTGGGCGAACGCTGGGAGTGTTTGTGACGTCAAACCAGGAACGACAAGCACTGAACTGATCGCAGATGCCGAGTAAGTCTGAAGCTACTCAGAAACTGCTACGAGGTGTGTAATCGCAATATTGCGATTACTTCGTTCGCAATTTTAAGATGCTAAGATTCACTCCCAGTAGGTGGCGGCTTAGCGTGAGCAACTCTGCTAAAATCGCCTTGCGAGCGAACAACTCGGAATGACCTCCAATGAGAAGATCATAGACATAAGCATTCAGAAGAATTAAACACACATTTTCCTTTAACCTTTCCAATGCTTCAAAACAATTCAAACACTTTTGTTTTTGCTAGCAGAAATCCTCAACCCTTATGATGTCATACACGTCTCATCTCTTCACAGACACAATATATTCATAAGCAGTTGCAATTTCCCACATTTACATTCCTTTTTTTTGCAATTAGTAGACAATACTCCTGGCCCTCAATGACTTGCTAGCACAAGCAGCTCTGTCCTGACTGCAGACTCATCCAGTCTGACTCTCCACTGCAACAATTATAGGTCCTACACACTGGCCGACATCACTCAAAGATATGAACGATCTCGTTCATTAATGAACGAGATACCGTTCATATCTTTCAGTGTGGAGGCACCAGCGATGAACGATGCGCGGCCCCGTGCTCGTTCATCGCTGGTGCCCCGTTGGCTGTGCATGCAGGCCAATATGGACGAATCGTCCATATTTGCCTGCACTGCTACAGAGCCGGGTGACGGGGGGAGTGAAGAAACTTCACTCCCCCCGTCACCGGGTCGGCCGTATCCGCCGTTGGGCAGCTCTGCGGCGGATTGGCCAATGTGTAGGGCCCTTTAGGTGTTCTTACACCTGCCTTTTCTCCCCTGTGTGGGCGAAAAGGCAGGTGTAAGAACACCTAAAAAAAACTTATAATAATAAAACCATGACCCAGGGGCGTAGCCAGAACTTTGTGGGCCCTATAGCAACATTTTGAAGGGCCCCGTCACAATGTATCTAGAGAGACACTATTATGAGGCATAACATTAACAACACACAGCAGTTGTTAATGTTATTCCCCACAGTAGTGACCTAGTTTATTTTTCGAAACTTAGTATTGCTCTGGTTATGTAATGCTGCATTCACACCGCAAATGCCGGGTCCTACCCGGTAAGACAAACGTGTACTTACCGGGTGGGATCCGGCATTTGCGCTCCGTTGCAGGCTTCCCGACCCGGCAATATACCGGGTCGGTTGCCATGACAACGGAGGCCGCAGCAGCAGCAGGGGCGGGGGTGGAGGCGGCGTCGGGAGATGAGCTCATCTCCAGCGCCGCCTCTCCCTATCTTGTGAATGGGAACCGTGTCGCATCGACACGGCTCCCATTCACACCGCACCTGACCCGGTAATCAACCCGGGTAAAACCCTTCTTTTTTACCGGGTTGATTTACCGGGTCAGGCGACCCGCTAAATCGCCCAGTGTGCTTTCACATCGCACACTGACCCGGTTCGACACGGCAATATGCCGTGTCGGTACCGGGTTATTTGTGCGATGTGAAAGGGGTATAACATTGTAGGGCTGCCAGTACACATTGGGGCAGATGTATTAAGCCTGGAGAAGTGATAAAGCAGTGTTAAGTGCAAGGTGATAATGCACAAGCCAATCAGCTCCAATATGTAAATTTACAGTTAGGAGCTGATTGGCTGGTGCATTATCACCTTGCACTTATCACTGCTTTATCACTTCTCCAGGCTTAATACATTATGTCACATGGTATCTCCAATTCTCACTATGACATTCAGTGTCCCCAGTTCATATTACACCACATTACAGTGTCCCAGTTCATATTATGTAACACTGTAATGCCCTCCAGTTCATTTTATACCACATTACGATAAACAGGGTCAGGGGCATAACTAGATATATTGTAGGCCCCAAGGCAAATGTTTGTAATGGCCTCTATGTGCCACCCAATGGTGAGAAATGTATATAACACATTCAACTATGACAAGGAAGGTGAGCCCCTCCCAGCTCTGGGCCCAACACTGCCAGTTTAAAAAAAAAACCCTGCTCCTCTGCAACTCCTTGGCACCCCAATAAATCCTGCACCCGGGGCGCAAATACCCTTAGCACACACACACATCCCCCCCCCCCCTTCCAGTTACAGCCCTGGCCTAGGGTGCCAAGAAACCTTGCACCGGCCCTGCTGTCTACCTTCTCATCTTTTACCTCTCTTTCTTCCTCCTCATTTCTTTCTTTTCTATTCTCTCTCTCTTCAATGCCACCTCTGTCCTTCCTCTTTTTCTTATAACCCCCATTCCTTAATCTTTTTCCCTATCCTCTCTCATTACCCTCCCTTTTTTTCTCTACCTTCTCCAGTAGTGGATTTCCCACTAGGCACATGCCTAGGGCCAGTGCTGCAAAGATAAATCCTGGGCCCCTGCACAACAACTTCCTGGGCCTCTGCGACCCTCTGGAGGAGGTGTGTCCACACCTCTTTGGGGGCGTGTCTAGCACATGAGAAGCTCTCACAGGAGATATATATATATATATATATTGATAAGAAAAGGTACCTCAGGTGCACTAATAAGTTAATATGATAGTATCCTTGATTGGTGGTATACTTTTTTGCAAATGGTCGCTCAATGTTACACTGTATAATAAAATATTCAGGAAACGGATATCACATTAGATACCTGAAAATGTATTCCTGGTATAAAAACAGGTATATTAAAATATATTTTTATAAAACATGATACATATAATAAATGTTAGTTAACATAGATAGTAACATTAGAACTTGTCCAATTTCAAAAGGATGCAATGTCACGCTATCACCTCACCCTTACAGGGAGTGAGCTCCTTAGGTGAAAATCTCATTTAAAGGTACAGGTAATCACAAAAATTATTCAAGAATGACCTTACGCATTTCGTCTTTACGGTACTTCATCAGGGGTATGGTTCAAAGTGATCAGTTAGGTATACTCTCAATGAGGTTTTGTTATCTCCAAAATGGTCGAATCCACAAGTGTGCTTTAATAAGCCAGCTTGATCTTTTGGGATAATAACTATATAAATGTCATAAAAAGGTCCAACTGGTAATAACCAGACCGACTTGATCACTGTTTTGTGTGTTTCTCCCTCTGTTAGCAAATGATGGGGGTAAGACAATGGGCAGCAAATTGTGGTCCAGGAGTTGGTAGTAGGGTGAGGTTGGGGCTGCTTTGGTGTCTCGACTGGCACCCGAAATGAAGGGGGCAATGACGTGATAGAGAGGAAGGGAGGGAGTCCAGTAATATGCCCTAAATTCATCCTTGACCTTCTCTCTCCTCTCTGTTTCTCATATTCCTACCCGCTATTTCTTCTCTCTACTCCCCATCTTTATTCTCTCTATTTCTTTATGGACAGGATGCATCATGTTGCACAATTTGATTGCGATACATTAGACCCTTATTCACATGCATACTGGCATTACTTAAAGCCGTAATGCATGAATACTTACCCGCCAAGATAGCTCATCTGATATAGAGTTGTCCTGGAGTGACTACTGGTCTTATGACTGTGAGAAAATAGGATTTTAATAACCTACCGGTAAATCCTTTTCTTGTAGTCCGTAAAGGATGCTGGGGTCCAATTTAGTACCATGGGGTATAGACGTGTTTACTAGGAGCCATGGGCACTTTAAGAGATTAATAGTGTGGGCTGGCTCCACCCTCTATGCCCCTCCTACCAGACTCAGTCTAGAAACTGTTCCCGAGGAGACGGACATACTTCAAGAGAAGGAAATACACAGATAGTGGTGAGAGTCACACCAGCTCACACGTACAACAAAAGGAAAGCTAAGCTAACCAACTCGGAACAATTCAGCAACGGCTGAACCAACAAACTGAACCAAGTAATAAAGCAGGAATACGAAGCACTGGACGGGCACCCAGCATCCTCTACGAACTACGAGAAAAGGATTTACCGGTAGGTAATCAAAATCCTATTTTCTCTTACGTCCTAGAGGATGCTGGGGTCCAATTTAGTACCATGGGGATGTACCAAAGCTCCCAGTACGGGAGGGAGAGTGCTGAGGTTCCTGCAGAACGGATTGACCAAACTTCAGGTCCTCAGAGGCCAAAGTTCCGAACTTGTAGAACTTAACAAACGTGTTCGACCCTGACCAAGTTGCTGCTCTGCAAAGTTGTAAAGCCGAGACTCCATGGGCAGCCGCCCAGGAAGAACCCACTTTACGAGTAGAGTGGGCCTTAACAGATTTTGGACACGGCAAGCCTGCCGTAGAATAAGCATGCGGGATAGTGAACCTGATCCAGCGAGAAATTGTCTGATTAGAAGCAGGACACCCAACCTTGTTGGGATCATAAAGGACAAACAGAGCGTCCGACTTCCTGTGGCGAGAAGTTCTCTTCACATATATTTTCAAAGCCATCACAACATCCAAGGACTTTGAGGTAACTGGGGAGTCAGTAGCCCCTAGCACCACAATAGGTTGGTTGATATGAAAGGCTGACGTAACCTTCGGAAGAAATTGATGACGCGTTCGGAGCTCAGCTCTATCCTCATAGAAAATCAAGTAGGGGCTCTTACATGAAATTGCCCGCAATTCCGACACACGTCTAGCAGACGCTAAAGCCAACAGTGTGACCACTTTCCAAGTAAGAAACTTGACGTCCACGTCCTGTAAAGGCTCGAACCAATCTGATTGCAGGAACTGCAGTACCACATTAAGATCCCAAGGTGCCGTAGGCGGCACAAAGGATGGTTGAATATGCAGAACCCCTTTAAAGAATGTCTGAACTTCAGGAAGACCAGCCAATTGTTTCTAGAAGATAATGGACAAGGCCAAAATCTGGACCTTTATGAAGCCCAAGCATAGGCCCACATCCACACCTGCTTGCAGAAAGAGGAGAAACCATCCCAGCTGAAACTCCACCGTAGGAAACATCTTGGATTCACACCAAGACACATATAATTTTTAAAAATCCGATGGTAATGTTTTGACGTTACTCCCTTCCTAGCCTGTATCACGGTAGGAATGACCTTTTTCGGAATGCCCTTCCAAGCTAAGACCTGGCGTTCAACCTCCATGCCATCAACCGTAGCCACGGTAAGTCTTGATAAGCAAATGGCCCCTGTTGCAGAAGGTCCTCGCGAAGAGGAAAAGGCCTCGGATCCTCCAGCAGTAATTCCAGAAGATCCGCGTACCAAGCCCTTCTTGGCCAGTCCAGAGCAATGAGGATCGCCTGAACTCTTGTTCTTTTTATGAGCTTGAGAATCCTTGGGATGAGCAGAAGTGGAGGGAACACATACACTGACTGGTATGTCCATGGAGTTACCAGTGCGTCCACCGCCACTGCGTGCGGGTCTCTCGACCTGGAACAGTACCTCCGAAGCTTCTTGTTGAGGCGAGAGGCCATCATGTCTATTTGAGGTACACCCCATCGGCTTGTTACATCTGTGAACACCGCCGGGTGGAGGCCCCAGTCTCCTGGATGGAGATTGTGTCTGCTGAGGAAGTCCGCTTCCCAGTTGTCCACTCCCGGAGGATGATTCTTGTTACCTCTGACATTGCAGCTCTGCTCTTCATTCCGCCCTGCCTGTTTATGTAGGACACCGCTGTGACGTTGTCCGACTGAACCTGAGTGGCTTGATCTTGCAGAAGATGTGCCGCTTGTAGAAGGCCATTGTAAATGGCCCTCAGTTCCAGAACGTTTATTGGAAGGAGAGATTCCTGACTGGACCACCTTCCTTGGAAGTTTTCCCCTTGGGTGACTGCTCTCCAACCTCTGAGACTTGCATCCGTGGTTAGAAGGATCCAATTCTGAATCCCGAACCTGCGGCCTTCGAGTAGGTGAGAAGCTTGCAGCCACCATAGGATTGAAATTCTGTCCTTCGGTGACAGGCGTATCCGTTGGTGCATTTGAAGATGTGATCCTGACCATTTGTCTAAGAGATCCAGTTGGAAAAACCTTGCATGAAATCTTCCATACTGAAGAGCCTCGTAGGATGCAACCATCTTCCCCAGAAGGTGAATGCACTGATAAACCGATACCCAGGCTGGCCTCAGGAGCTCCCGGACCATTGATTGGATCACCAACACTTTCTCCACCGGTAGAAACACCCTCTGCACTTCCGTGTCGAGTATCATCCCCAGGAAGGACAGTCTCCTTGTCGGCTCCAAATGTGACTTTGGAAGGTTCAGGATCCACCCATGAGCCTGGAGTAGTCGAGGTGAAAGAGCAATACTCTGTAATAGCGTCTCCCTGGAAAATGCTTTTATCAGCAGATCATCCAGATATGGAATTATGTTCACTCCCTGCTTGCGAAGGAGTAGCATCATCTCCGCCATGACCTTGGTGAACACCCTCGGTGCTGTGGATAGGCCAAAAGGCAGTGCCTGGAACTGATCGTGACAGTCCAGCAGCGCAAATCTGAGATAAGCCTGGTGAGGTGGCCAGATTGGAATGTGAAGGTATGCATCCTTGATATCCAGAGTGTCAAAGTCGAAAAAATATCATGATGCATATGCCTTGTACTAACCCCTCATGTACATGCCCGCTGCGCGTTCGCACACTCTGCCGTGCGTGTGCATATCCGCAATTTGCGTAAAGATCGCTCCGGCGATCACGCATGTGGTGTGCGCATTTACGGTAGAGTTTGTAAGCGTCTAGCGTGCGACTCGATCGTAGCATATTTAACCCATATAGTGTGTTTTGTAGTAAATATTCCCCTAGACAATGTCAGCAAGTATGTTTAGTTTAAACTGTTCCTGGACAGAGAGATTCCTCTTTACATGATAGGAAGGGTCAGACAAAGGTTGAAAGGTGGTGTTTAGTATCCAGCTGTAGGGTATTTTAAGAGTAACATTTCGGTGTTGGTTAGGAAAGGATCGCTCGCTCCTGCGTATAGTTATGTACAAAAGTAGTTTATGAACATTGATTGTATTTGCTGTTTATTACACATGCGGCTGGAATCCTGAGGATACCTCCCACCAGAGCAGTTGGGGAAAGACACAGCCCACCTGTTCAAATCCACCTATGACCTTTGCTATAATGTAGAGACACATCCCTGTGTCCAATGAACAATGAGATACAGGTACCATTGTATTGTGAATGTATGTTGTGCTATATAAAGACCACCATTGCCTGGCCAGCCTGACTCTCTCTGAAGGCTTTCTCTCTGAATGCTGAGGGCTGGATCCAGGACGCGCTTGCGAATCATCCCCACGTATGTATTATTCTCTGTGGCCATTTTGTTATCCATTTTGTTCGCCATTTGTTCTCATTGTGTTCTCATTCTGTTCGCTCTTGTTTGCGATTGTTCGCTATTGTGTATATTCTGTTATTCTGTTTAGATTTCCCTGTTAGTTTGTAGTGTATAATTTGTATTGTGTTTCTTTTTCTCTAAACCATCCACGGCGGTGTTAGAGCTGCTGTGGTTTTTAAATTCAAACCAGGTCTTGTGTTTTCACTGTTTATTGCAAAGTGCTTTTCTTAGCGTCTCAATTGCTCAAACAGCATACACCTTGTTAAGGTTTCTAATCTTTACATCATTTCAGTACTTGGTTATTAAGGTTTAGAGTATAAGTATATTATCACTGTGTTTTATTAGCAAGGTTTGAAAGGTTATCCACTGTGTGTGCCAAGTGCGTACCACGTGCGGGACTCTGTACGCAAATAGCGTACAAAGTGCGTAGCACGTGCACGTGGTCTAGCGGCCATAACGGCTCCACTGTATTAGTATATAGCTTCATGTTTAAAGGTTAATAATTGACATTATCAATTGGGGGCAATCGTCCGGGTCTCCTCATATCCGCAGCCTAGCAGGACAAGGCAGACTTTTATCTATCAGCAAAGGTCGGGAAGGTAGTATCCCCTGTTAGCCGTTTTGTGGTCGGGGATACACTGGTGCTGATTAGATAAGCGTCTGCTCCGCTTGGTTTGAAGGGATGCTGGTGGGATCCGGAAGGTAAGAACGTAAAGCTATTTTTAAAGTCTGTGAATTTCTGAATACAAGCATACACCTGTACTCTGCATATCTGATTATATTGTTGCAAAAACAAGGTTCAAATGAGTCATATTGTGTTTGATTCAGATTGTATTGCTTATCTGTTTAAGTAGGTTTAAAAGTATATTTAAAAGTTGCTGCAAAAGCCTTGATATAGTGTTGGGTTTTTTTTTTACTCAGGCCTAAAATAACTTCAGGGGCTTGCATGGTGATTTTTTTTGTGACAAAGGAAGCCGCATGGTCTGTCCTCCATTTTGTGTAACCCTCATGGATGTGGAAGGGGGAGGAGCAGCGGCCATTTTGGGAAGGTCATTTTTTTTTTAAATGGCTGATTTTCAGTCTGCTCAGGAATAATCAGCCGTCCTTGGTCAAAAAGAAATCACCATTTATGAGTTACCAGTGCATTTATTTAACCCATGCCATAGTCAATTACAAATAAATTCAGATGGGGCTTAATAAAAGTTAATAGTAAGATGAATACATGATGTAAGAACCACATACAGATAAACAAAGTGTTTTTTTTCTCTTTACCTCTAGGATTCAGTTAAACTCTGCTTGTTGTAAAATAGCCATTGAAATGCAAATTAACCTGTGTGGCTGCTTTTTCCTGGCAGTGAAAAACCACCTTCACAGACAGTCAAAAGCACATTCATATGCAAATTAGAAGCACTTAATGAGTAAATGAGTCTCAGGAGACCAGTGAATAGTACATAGATATAATATTATAATTATGTGTGTGTGTTTATATCAATGTATGTTCTGCAAGATAGCTATCCAATATGAATCATACTATTGGAAGCATTGATTACTAGATTCATTCAGACCTGTATTTTGTGTATTTTCGCATATCTACCTTTCTGTTTGCCATTAGCATTGATCACGTGCTGAGAAATTTGCTGCTATTTTGTTAAAAGTAAAAAGTAATATTTAAGGGAGTAATTGTAAAGCACACACGCAGCCTGACCCAGTTATAAAGGTTTATACAGGAGATACTGTGTGGTGCTTGGTAAGCGAGTATAGTTAAATATCGTTTACATTTATAGAAGCGTGTTATTTGTGTTACTGCGGACGTATCCGGCCTTTGTATACGTGTCTCGGACCACGTGCGAGATTGTGTACGCAACGCAGAGGCCTACACACGTGGCGTATATTACGCAACGTGCGTACAGATACGCCCACTAAATACAAATCACACGATAACATTGTTTTAGTTTAAGTGATACGGAAGCCAAGCGATAATAGCACAAATTTGTTCAGTTTCCAAAATTTTAGTTTAAAAGATCCTTCTCTTATTGCATCACCTCTGGGATTAGCCTGTTTCACCTGAATGAAAGTAATTTTCTGTACAGAAAAATCAAAGTGTATATGAGTGAGCAGGAGTGAGTGTGAAAAATAAAGTTTTTTTTTGTGAACCCATAATTCGGGATCCCGTCGGAGACCACATCAGGTGAGTGGACACTTGGTGGCGTGGGAGTGGCTTTCTCACGTTAACATTGTATAAGGTATAAAGGAGCAAGGTAGCAATCAGCAGACCAGAAGGTCGGCGAAGTCAGAAAATCGTTAAAGGCACCTAGCGAAGTTCTGAAAACCCTGACTTGAGAAAAGTCAGAGGTAGTGAGCGCAGCCCCGGGGGTTTGCGTAGTACCCATATAGGCCCGTTATGAGAATACGCTCCGGCTGAGGTTTCGCAGCCTAAACAACCGATTCCGCTGGTCGTTCGGCGGATAAGTAATAGTTACTTATACGCAGTGCGACTGTACCGCACGCTACTGTGTACATTAGTTAGTTCACCTTGATACCCACTAAATTTGCTGCGGGATCATAGACGCTAATTGTACAGGTAAACGTGATTTGTGTAGGTTTTTTTTTATTTTAAGGGAGTTTCGCTGTTCACTCAGGAAATCTCCAACAACTGATATTTACTGGGAGGGGTAGCATACTCCCACACGCTCTCAGTAAATAGAGGTTATAAAAGATCCCGAGGTTGGGTACTACTGGCACTGGAAACAGGATACGGACACAGGGCTGGTGTATAGGCCAATAGGGGCGTGAGTGGGTGAAAGCGCTCAGAGAACTTTCACCGTCGCCTTACCACTGAGTAAGTTGGTTTTTGTAAGGGTTCGCTGAGAAGGCAATACCTGCAAAGAATGGGGGCCACTTGCTCAAGTAGGGGACGATCAACAAGGGTTCACGTTGATATTTGTCGGCCCAAAGGGTCGGCAAGGTACATAATGTGTGAGAAATATGGATCACACGCAGAGGTTTTGTGCAATGAGTGGGAACGTATGACTGTGAACGATGGGGAACAGTTCCCTAGGGTAGGCAGTTTTAATCCTGAGGTTTTGCAAAATTTAAGGAGAAGGATATGTCTGATTAAATCCGGAAAGCAACGGATTAGACATTAGGATTATTTACAGTTATGGCAACAGGAAGGTGAGATACAAAGGGGATTAGCTCAAGCAGCTGGTTCCAACCCTATCAGAAAACTGATAGCCACAGCACCACCACCACCACCACCATACATAACAGGAGAGAAAATGGCTACAGAGAATGGCATACTGGGATATGATGATAATAGTGCACTTAATAAATGTATTAATGACAATAAGAGTAAACGTAATAAATGTGTTAATAACGATAGGAGTAAAACTGATAAATGTACAAATTCTAACCCGTGCAAGTTGCACCCCATGTTAAACTTCCCTCAGGATTACAAGCAAGAAAGTGAGCCCAGCACGATGTCGGCACTTTCTCCAGCAGCCACCATACAAGACACCCAGGTGGGCACGGCCCAATCGGTAAAGGCAGTAGTAAAGCCCCCTAACGGAGGGTTAGGTGAGGTCGTGTCCACAGGTAAGTACGGTATTGTACATTATGCACAGACAATTGCACCTCACATTGTAGAGTCAACACAAGATGGTGTAATTGAACTAAATCCTGTCAGGGTGATCACAGTCCCCAATGGGAGGACTGACGCTCAGGGAGTCACTCCCGTCAGAGACATTGCTATGCATTGTCCCTGGTCCCGGACAGAATTGAGGACAATTATGTCTGAATTTCCCGATCCCAGGAGAGATTTAGCCGCATGCCAAAGGTTCATTAAAGAACTAGGTAACGCCGCCGAACCCACTAACAAAGATTGGCGGACAGTACTGCGGGCATGTTTGCCCTCTACTATTGACCCTTTGAAATTCATTACTGATTGTAAGTTAGATGAAGAGAAACCTCTCACTGATGCATACAATCAGGAAAATGTTAAATAGATCAATCTGCAGTTAGGAGTATATTTCCCAACTGTTGTCAAGTGGAACAAAATTTTCTCCATTAGACAAAAAGAAGGGGAAACTGCTTCTGACTATTTCCATAGGGCATTAGAGGAAATGGCTAGATACACTGGGATCGCGGACATTGAAGAAAGTGTACATCATAGAGAGGTAGCGGTGTCCGTATTAATGGAAGGTTTAAAAGAAGTGTTGAGAACAAGGGTACAGACCACTCAACCTAACTGGAGAGGTATCTCGGTGGCTGCATTAAGAGAGTCCGCTATCGAGCATGACCGCAATATCCAAAGAACCAGGGAAGCACAGGGAGAGCGGTTGATGGTGATGAGCATCCAAGCACTAGAAGAGGCATCAAATCGACCAAAACCCCCAGCCCCTGGCACATGGAGGAAGCCAAGGGTTTGTTATCTGTGTAAAAGGGAAGGGCATTATGCCAACAACTGTAACAGCACACATAAAGTCAGACCTCCTAGACAAGAACACAAGCAAAGTTATGACACACTGTATGACACACGTAATTGGAATCAGGGATCATATAGGGAAAATTTTGGGCCGCACCTGTAGTCTGCAGCCAGTGAAGTATAGTTGGTAGATCATATCTTGTAGATCCAGGGGCGGCCAGGTAAACTCTGTGTTTATCTTTAAATGTTTCCTCTTCATCTCTGACGTTCACCAGCAGAACTACAGCTCAAACGTCACATGTCTACTTGGTCTTTTCAGAGGTCTACCCAACCCCAGTATATCTTACCAGCATCATTGTGCCTGGCCATGCACAGAGGGTGGAGAGTGGAAATACTGGTGGGGGAGACTGTGCAGAGATACCGATGGACATGTTGGTGTGACAGCCTGATGGTGAACGGAAATCTGACAATTTTTCTCTTTTTCTATTATTCTCTCTCTCTTTGTTTTTTCATGTTCTACGGATGGTATGTCACACAACAGTTAAACAAATGGTAATGCAAGATTTATGCTCCTTACAGAAAGATCGCTGATTCAGAAAGAATATCGTATCACTGAAGTGTTCGTTTTGGGAAGACTGAGAGGCAGCACTGTTGAGACGGCATCTGAGCAAGAAGAACAACAAGACTAGAGGACAATTATCGTAACAATTTTCTTTCCCTCCTAAGTATTTTCTCTACCCCCATTACCACTCTTTCTTTCTCCTCCTGCAAGATGGACTTGCCCCAAGAGACTGCATTCCGTGTTTTCCTGTTGACCCTGTTGTTGACCAGAGTAGTCTATTTCGGTGAGAGTACCAGAGAGGTCGAGAAAGGATCTGGAATGGGTTCTGATGACCAGGATGGATTCGTAGAATTCCGAGAGCAACACAATCACCGAGCAAAGGCGAGTATCAGAAAACGATCTGGTAGCCATGACACTAAGAGACATTGTGAAGGATTGTTAGCTGAAGAGAATTGTATCTGTAGGAATTGTTAAAACATAGTTGAGGACGGGTGCATCCAGAGATGTCAGTCCAGCATTAATATCAACATGGACCGTCATCCATTGAGTGACTATCACTCATTAGTGGGTAAGGTTCTAAACCAAACGGAATGCTGGGTGTGCTCACAAGTACCTCAAGGTCATAGAAAGTCAGGACTAGTGCCATACGCTTTAACGATAGATGAGGTACTTGAATTAAGGGATGGGAGACCGGTGGACAAGAAATTTAATATTTCTAAGCCTCCTAGTTTGAAGCTCCACCAATATCATGTGGATAGGTCCTTAACATGTTTTAACATTTCCAATCCCCGAAAGCCGGGAAATTGGGAAGTGACATGGAACAACCAAACCATGACATTCTCACACAGAGCCGATAGAATGCCCGTAGACTTAGAGCTTATACGCCAAATAGCCAACAGTGGGAGATATTTTCAGTATAGGTACACTCTAGGAAGTAGGACCCAGGGCCGGTGCAAGGTTTCTCGGCACCCCAGGCAAAATTTCTGCCTACACCCCCCCCCCCGTCCTCCCGTCCTCCCGACCCTCCCCTTCCCCTGTTGCTTGGACAGTGGAGTGATCACGTTATCTAGAGGCTGTGTTAACGGTATGTTGATCCTCCTGAAGCAGCCAAATAACAGCAAAAGAAAACCTGACAAATATTATATTAAATGCACACAAGTTAAAAAGCATCCAGCCCCACATCCATATATAGTATAATACCACAGTCTGTAGTTTTATACAGTATTATAGATAGGCATCAGGGTTGTAACTAGAACTTTGTGGCAGTGACGTGCGGTGAGGTCATTGGCTATATATATATATATATATATATATATATATAGTGTTCATTCTAGCACCCTGCACCTTTCAAATACTGTGCAGTTCCTCTTTCCTGCCCGGGGTGTCGCTCTCTGCTGTGGTGCTTCTCCGCACATTCTGATCTGTTACTCAGTGCTGTGATACAGACCTGTGTGTGCTGAGAAACACCAGAGCAGAGAGTGACACCCCAGGCAGGAAAGGGGAACTGCATGGATTTTGAAAGGTGCAGGGTGCTAGAATGAATACTATATATATATATATATATATATACACACACACATACATATACAGTGGTCGAAGTAGACATTTTGAAGTGGGGGTATGGAAAAGTGAAGGTTGCAATTATGCGCGCGCCTCCGGGAGAGGGGGTGTGGCCACTCAAATGGGGGCGTGTCCTTCAGTGTATTAGGACCCCTTATACTATCTAGAAATTCTTATACTATCTAGAAATTCACATTACAGCACACGGAATGAGCCGAAATTCACACTACAGCACATGGTATGAGCCAAAATTCACACTACAGCACATGGTATGAGCCAAAATTCATATTTTACCACACAGTATGAGCCGAAATTCACATTACAGCACACCGTATGAGCCGAAATTCATATTACAGCACACCGTATGAGCCGAAATTCACATTACAGCACACCGTATGATCCGAAATTCATATTTTACCACACAGTATGAGCCGAAATTCACATTACAGCACACGGTATGAGCCGAAATTCAGTGCTAGAGATGAGCGGATTCGGTTTTACTCGGTTTTACTCGGTTCTCAAAACGACATCTTATTGGCTCATGGATGTCACGTGTTTTGGATAGCCAATAAGATTCGGTTTTGAGAACCGAGTAAAACCGAGTAAAACCGAATCCGCTCATCTCTAAAATTCACATTACAGCACACGGTATGAGCCGAAATTCACATTATAGCACACGGTATGAGCCGAAATTCACATTACAGCACACGGTATGAGCCGAAATTCACATTACAGCACACAGTATGAGCCAAAATTCATATTTTACTACACAGTATGAGCCGAAATTCACATTACAGCACACGGTATGAGCCGAAATTCACGTTACAGAACACGCTATGACCCAAAATTTCAGATTTTACCACACTGTATGAGCCGAAATTCACATTATAGCACACGGTATGACCCGAAATTCACATTACAGCATACTGTATGAGCCAAAATTCTGATTTTACCATATGGTATGAGACGAAATTCACATTATAGCAAACGGTATGACCCACAATTCAGGGACAGGGAGAGAGAGTGACAGCAAGGACTGAGAGAGTGACAGCAGGGACTGAGAGCGTGACAGCAGGGACATAGAGTAACATTACCTGATATGTGCAGCGGAGGTGCGGAAGGGACTGTGGTTGTTGGTGGCGTATGAGCCCATGGTCTGCGGGGGATGCGGCGGTACTAAGCTGTCCTTCTTCGCTGCGGCGTTGATGTCCCTCTGACCACCGCCAGTTGTGGTCTGCGGTGGTCAGCTTTCAATGGCGGTGCAGCGTGCAGAAGTGAGCGCTGGTCAGCGGTGGGAGGCGGGCAGCTGTGATATAAATATATAATTTTTTTACATTTATTTTATTTATTTTTCCCTGTCCCTGCGTCCAAGTGATCTGGGGGTGTGCTGCAGTCCAAGTGATCTTGCCCAGATCACTTGGCCTGCAGCTCACCCCCAGATCACTTGGACTGCAGCTCACCCCCAGATCACAAGGCGGGGAGCTGCAGTCCAAGTGATCTGGGGGTGAGCTGCCCAGACACTTGCCACCAAGCACAACTCCCCCACCCCTTGCCTTAGTGGTCCTGGTTCCTCAGTCCCGGAAGAAGCAGATGCTGCCGGAGATGCTGAGGGCACGGAAATAGAGGTAACAGCGCTGCCTGTTGTCTCCGGAGCTGCCGCTGCTGTAGGCAACTCCAACATCGGGAGGTGCGGGGTGGCAGGGAGGGAGGGGATAGGGAGACGTAGAGTGGGAGGGAGGGGATAGGGAGACGCAGAGCGGCAGGGAGGGAGGGGATAGGGAGACGCGGGGTGGGAGGGAGGGGATAGGGAGACGTGGGGTGGGAGGGAGGGGATAGGGAGACGCGGGGTGGAAGGGAGGGGATAGGGAGATGCGGGGTGGGAGGGAGGAGATAGGGAGGCGCGGGGCGGCAGGGAGGGAGGGAGGGGATAGCGAGACGTGGGGCGGCAGGGAGGGGATAGTGAGACGTGGGGTGCGAGGGAGGGGATAGGGAGACGCGGGGCGGCAGGGAGTGAGGGGATAGGGAGGCGCGGGGCAGCAGGGAGGGAGGCGCGGGGAGGGAGAGGATAGCGAGACGCGGGGCGGCAGTGAGGGGACAGTGAGACGCGGGTGGGAGGGAGAGGATAGGGAGACGCGGGGTGGCAGGGAGGGAGGGGATAGGGAGACGTGGGGTGGGAGGGAGGGGATAGGGAGACGTGGGGTGGAAGGGAGGGGATAGGGAGATGCGGGGTGGGAGGGAGGAGATAGGGAGGCGCGGGGCGGCAGGGAGGGAGGGGATAGCGAGACGTGGGGCGGCAGGGAGGGGATAGTGAGATGCGGGGTGCGAGGGAGGGGATAGGGAGACGCGGGGCGGCAGGGAGTGAGGGGATAGGGAGGCGCGGGGCAGCAGGGAGGGAGGCGCGGGGAGGGAGGGGATAGCGAGACGCGGGGCGGCAGTGAGGGGACAGTGAGACGCGGGTGGGAGGGAGAGGATAGGGAGACGCGGGGCGGCAGGGAGGGAGGGGATAGGGAGACGTGGGGTGGGAGGGAGGGGATAGGGAGACGTGGGGTGGGAGGGAGGGGATAGGGAGACGTGGGGTGGGAGGGAGGGGATAGCGAGACGCGGGGCGGCAGTGAGGGGATAGTGAGACGCAGGTGGGAGGGAGAGGATAGGGAGACGCGGGGACGGCAGGGAGGGAGGGGATAGGGAGACGTGGGGTGGGGAGGGAGGGAGGGGATAGGGAGACGCGGGGTGGAAGGGAGGGGATAGGGAGATGCGGGGAGGGAGGAGATAGGGAGGCGCGGGGCGGCAGGGAGGGAGGGGATAGCGAGACGCGGGGCGGCAGTGAGGGGATAGTGAGACGCGGGGTGGAAGGGAGGGGATAGGGAGACGTGGGGTGGGAGGGAGGGGATAGTGAGACGCGGGTGGGAGGGAGAGGATAGGGAGACGCGGGGCGGCAGGGAGGGAGGGGATAGGGAGACGTGGGGTGGGAGGGAGGGGATAGGGAGACGTGGGGTGGGAGGGAGGGGATAGGGAGACGCGGGGTGGAAGGGAGGGGATAGGGAGATGCGGGGTGGGAGGGAGGAGATAGGGAGGCGCGGGGCGGCAGGGAGGGAGGGGATAGCGAGACGCGGGGCGGCAGTTAGGGGATAGTGAGACGCTGGGTGGGAGAGAGAGGATAGGGAGACGCGGGGCGGCAGGGAGGGGATAGGGAGGCGCGGGGCGGCGGGGAGGGAGGGGATAGAGAGACTTCTCTTGTCTTTCAGATGTTCCAATTAAATATATTTTACACAAAAAAAAATATATTTTGATAAGTAAGCCCAGACCAGGGGCGGCCGCGGCGAGGGTCTAGCCTGCCACAGCCGTCAGTCACCTCACCTACGCCAGTGTGATTTCCCTGCGGCTGCTCCATGTCTCTAACAGAAATAGACGGAGCCGCGCGTATGAGAGAGCAGGTCAGGAGACGGGCGCCACACAAGCGCTGACGTTCGTGCTGACGGCGCCTAGCAGGATGCGTGTTAGGCTGTCAGTGTGGGCGGCGCCCGTCTCCTGACCTGCTCTCTCATACGCGCGGCTCCGTCTATTTCTGTTTAGACATGGAGCAGCCGCAGGCCCACAGGGAAAGCAATACACTGGGCTGGTGAGGTGACTGACGGCTGTGGCAGGCTAGACCCTCGCCGCGGCCGCCCCTGGTCTGGGCTTACTTATCAAAATATATATTTTTTTTGGTAAAATATATTTAATTGGAGCCTGCCGCCCTCCAGTGGCCAGCGCCCATAGGCAGCTGCCTAAAGCTGCCTAATGGTAGCGCCGGCCCTGGTAGGACCATGCGAGTTGGAGAAGTATCACCAGGATACTGTGCACATATCATACAGCCTGATACGTGTACTAGACAAATGAGAGAGTTAGGGATAGGATTTTTCACCTGGAAGGTTTGTAATATGGTGATGTCATATTCTGTCCCATATGTCCTCCCCGATGATGCATATTTCATATGTGGGAGGAAGGCGTATAAGTGGCTTGCCCCAAACTCAGAGGGATTGTGTTACATTGGAAGAGTGTTGCCAGAAGTAATGACCATTACCCATGAGAAAATGAAAGAAGTTCACCGCAATGCTCAAGCTCCTTACACTCACACTCATTACGAACACAATGTTAAGAGACACCTTATAGATAGGACAGAGCACGCAGCCTCTGATTTGATCCACGAATCCACCGGGATTCAACTCCTACTCGCGCTAGATATCACCCGTACCGCCAGAGGAGTTATAAATTTTAGGTATATAACTGCGCTAGCGAACCTGATAGACAATATCACCGAGATGTATGATGACACCTTCAGGTATACTGGGAGAGAATTGCAAGCTTACAAAACGGAACTGATCCAGCACAGGATGGTTCTAAATTACATCACAGCGGTGACAGGCGGGTATTGTGTCACCCTAGCAACTCAGTATGGTGTAAAGTGCTGTACGTATATCACAAACAGCACTGATGACCCAACCGAGGTCATAGATCAAAAGATGGACGATATCTTGCAATTGAAGTGGGAGTTCCGAAGGAAGCACAACCTTACCCTTACTTCTGTGAGTAATGAACTGACCGGCTGGGTATCATGGTTGGACCCACGCAATTGGTTCTCAGGTTTAGGAGAATGGGCCCAAAATGTTATCGTTACTGTAGGGAAATTCCTCTTATGTATCCTAGGAGTTGTCATAATGATTGGATTGATATTCAGATGTGTTCGGATTTTAATGAATTGCAAGCGTAGTACCAAATTGATGAGTTTGAGGAGCGAGGGCATTGTAACAACAACTGGTTTAATTTATGACCCATCAATCGAGACAATGCTGTGATAAAATGTGATTCCACGGTCCATTTCTTTCACCCGTTTCTCCTTTGTTTTTCTCCAAGGTAAAAAGACATCCACCCGGAAGAAGATTTTGATGCACATTTCTACAGACCATTGATGAACTTTTTCAGAGACATTTGATGAACTGTTAGAGACTTTAACTTTCTATGGACACTTGAAAAACTTTGCTTGCCACTTATAGCAAAGATACAGCAACCCGGACAAGACATCAACAAGACATCAACAAGACATCCAAGGACAATCACATACAATATAATACAAATGCATTTGTAATGCATGTTTCTTATCTTCATCCCTACGATCTTCAAGTAGTGACACACATAGTCGACAGGTAATATATGCACATATATTAGCACTCACATATTTTCCCCCATCATGTATCATCAACTAATGTGCACCCCATTTGTTGGAACTAAAAGCCGAAAAGAGCTCGGTAGAGTTTGTTAGCCCACTTACAGACCCTTAATACGGGATAAGAAGGATTCAATGTATACTTCGCAATACCTCGAAGCTTATTTTAGAACATGTACGGCACAATGATACATCACCCCTCAGACATGAATTTCATACATACATGCTTTTACTATCCCACTAGGTCATACATTTCCCACCTTCTCCTCTCCTCCCTACACCCAATCATATATAGGTATTTCACGGTATTATATATTTTTCTGCTTAGTTGTTTAGATAAGTGGCAGTTATTGTTGACTGCCAAAGGGTGGACTGTCAAAGTCAAAAAATATCATGATGCATATGCCTTGTACTAACCCCTCATGCACATGCCCGCTGCGCGTTCGCACACTCAGCCGTGCATTTGCATATTCGCAATTTGCGTAAAGATCGCTCCGGGGATCACGCGCGTGGTGTGCACATTTATGGTAGAGTTTGTAAGCGTCTAGCGTGTGACTCGAATGTAGCATATTTAACCCATATAGTGTGTTTTGTAGTAAATATTCCCCTAGACAATGTCAGCAAGTATGTTTAGTTTAAACTGTTCCTGGACAGAGAGATTCCTCTTTACATGATAGGAAGGGTCAGACAAAGGTTGAAAGGTGGTGTTTAGTATCCAGCTGTAGGGTATTTTAAGAGTAACATTTTGGTGTTGGTCAGGAAAGGATCGCTCGCTCCTGCGTATAGTTATGTACAAAAGTAGTTTATGAACATTGATTGTATTTGCTGTTTATTACACATGCGGCTGGAATCCTGAGGATACCTCCCACCAGAGCAGTTGGGGAAAGACACAGCCCACCTGTTCAAATCCACCTATGACCTTTGCTATAATGTAGAGACACATCCCTGTGTCCAATGAACAATGAGATACAGGTACCATTGTATTGTGAATGTATGTTGTGCTATATAAAGACCACCATTGCCTGGCCAGCCTGACTCTCTCTGAAGGCTTTCTCTCTGAATGCTGAGGGCTGGATCCAGGACGCGCTTGCGAATCATCCCCACGTATGTATTATTCTCTGTGGCCATTTTGTTATCCATTTTGTTCGCCATTTGTTCTCATTGTGTTCTCATTCTGTTCGCTCTTGTTTGCGATTGTTCGCTATTGTTCATGTATATTCTGTTATTCTGTTTAGATTTCCCTGTTAGTTTGTAGTGTATAATTTGTATTGTGTTTCTTTTTCTCTAAACCATCCACGGCGGTGTTAGAGCTGCTGTGGTTTTTAAATTCAAACCAGGTCTTGTGTTTTCACTGTTTATTGCAAAGTGCTTTTCTTAGCGTCTCAATTGCTCAAACAGCATACACCTTGTTAAGGTTTCTAATCTTTACATCATTTCAGTACTTGGTTATTAAGGTTTAGAGTATAAGTATATTATCACTGTGTTTTATTAGCAAGGTTTGAAAGGTTATCCACTGTGTGTGCGCCCGCTGTGAGTAATCCGTACACTCAGCGCAGCGTGTGTACGCCAAGTGCGTACCACGTGCGGGACTCTGTATGCAAATAGCGTACAAAGTGCGTAGCACGTGCACGTGGTCTAGCGGCCATAACGGCTCCACGGTATTAGTATATAGCTTCATGTTTAAAGGTAATAATTGAAATTATCAAGAGATACTAGGAATTCCCCCTCCTCCAGACCTGAGATCACTGCTCTCAGAGACTCCATCTTGAATCTGAATTCCCTCAAGTAGGGGTTCAATGATTTTAGGTTTAATATTGGCCTTACCGAGCTGTCCGGTTTCGGTACCACAAACAGGTTTGAGTAATAACCCTTGTGTTGCAGGTGAAGTGGAACTGAAACAATGACATTTGTTTGAACCAATTTTTGAATGGCTTCCTGTAGGATGGCTCTTTCTGTCAGCGAAACTGGTAAGACTGATTTGAAGAATCTGTGATGTGGGAGTTCCTGAATCTCCAGCCTGTAACCCTGGGCAACAATATATTTTACCCAAGGGTATAGGCTTGATGACGCCCAAACGTGACTGAAAGCTTTTAGTCTCGTTCCCACCTGCCTGACCTCCAGGCTGGGAGGTCCACCGTCATGCTGACAATTTTGAGGAAACAGAACCTGGTTTCTGTTCCTGGGAACCTGATGGTGCAGGTTTTCTGGACTTTCCCCAACCTCCTCTAAAGAAGGTGGGAGGGGTTTTGGATTTTTTAAATTTTGCGATCCAAAATGACAACATCCAGGCATCCAATGCATCCCCAAACAGGGACTGACCTGTGAAGGGTAGGTTCTACACACTTCTCTTGGATTCTGCATCCGCAGTCCATTGGCGTAACCAGAGTCCTCTGCGCATTGAGACCACCAGATAAGTAGCCCATGCATTCAGCATGCCATGGTCCTTCATGGCCTCCACCATGAACCCCGCAGATTCCTGTATGTGACGTACGAAACAAATCAATGTCACTCCTATCCATAGTATCTAAGTCCTCTAGCAATGTGCCGGACCACTTCACTATGGCTTTAGAAATCCACGCACAAACAATAGTGGTCCTTAAAGCTACACCAGTGGGTGGTCTTCTGTATACCGGCGGTCGGGCTCCCGGCGCTCAGTATACCGGCGCCGGGAGCCCGACAGCCGGCATACGACACTTATTTTCCTTCGTGGGGGTCCACGACCCCCATAGAGGGAGAATAAAATAGTGTGGCGCGCGTAGCGCGCCACCGTGCCCGTAGCATGGCGAGCGCAGCGAGCCCGCAAGGGGCTCATTTGCCCTCGCCACACTGTCGGTAAGCCGGCGGTCGGGCTCCCGGCGCCGGTATGCTGGTCGCCGGGAGCCCGACCGCCGGCCAGCCGTAGTGAACCCACACCAGTAGCAGTGTATAGTGATTTGAGTGTAGTCTCAATCTTGCGGTCAGCCAGCTCTTTCAAAGCGGTTGAACCAGGAACAGGTAAAACCACCTTTTTTTACAACCTAGATACAGAAGCGTCTTTTCCACTTTTTTCTATCCTCTTCGGGAAAAGGGAAAGCAATAAGAACCTTTTTTGGGATCTGGATTTTTTTTCTCTGGGTTTTCCCAGGTTTTTTCAAGCAAAGAGTTTAACTCCTTGGAAACTGGAAAGGTAAGCGAGGATTTCTCACTTTCTGTAAAATAAGATTCCTCCACCTGTTCAGGTACGTTCTCAGAAATGTGTATAACATCCCTAATGGCTTCAATCATTAGTTGCACCCCTTTAGCAAGGGATGCATCCCCCCTTCCCCCCTGCATATCCCCATCACCGTCCCCTGTATCAGAGTCGGTATCAGTGTCAGCTTGCATTATCTGGGCAAATGTACGCTTTTGTGGGTATGTAGGTGGGGTTTTTGATGAATTAGTGGGTGCCAAATATTGTAACCCCTCCACAGATTTCCTCAAAAACTGCGTCTCTTTCTCAGTATGCAACACCCTTGTAGAAATCTGGGATATCATTCCCCTTAGAGAATCCACCCATGGGGGTTCGGATTCCAAAGGCTGAGACAGCATATTGCAGTCCTGAGTACATGGAATAGACTCCTCAGAAGAAGATAAACACTCTGCAGCACAGGGGACAGAGTCCTTAGACATGGTAATGTGGGGGACACACACACACACACACACAAAAATTTCAGATATAGTTTCCCCTAGAGATGAGCGGGTTCGGTTTCTTTGAATCCGAACCCGCACGAACTTCACTTTTTTTTTCACGGGTCCGAGCGACTCGGATCTTCCCGCCTTGCTCGGTTAACCCGAGCGCGCCCGAACGTCATCATGACGCTGTCGGATTCTCGCGAGACTCGGATTCTATATAAGGAGCCGCGCGTCGCCGCCATTTTCACACGTGCATTGAGATTGATAGGGAGAGGACGTGGCTGGCGTCCTCTCCATTTAGATTAGATTTAGAAGAGAGAGAGAGAGAGAGATTGCTGTGATACTGTAGATTAGAAGAGAGTGCAGAGTGCAGACAGAGTTTAGTGACTGACGACCACAGTGACCAGTGACCACCAGAGACAGTGCAGTTGTTTGTTTTATTTAATATATCCGTTCTCTGCCTGAAAAAAACGATACACAGTCACACAGTGACTCAGTCTGTGTGCACTGCTCAGCCCAGTGTGCTGCACATCAATGTATTGTATATAAAGCTTATAATTGTGGGGGAGACTGGGGAGCACTGCAGGTTGTTATAGCAGGAGCCAGGAGTACATGATAAATAATATTATATTAAAATTAAACAGTGCACACTTTTGCTGCAGGAGTGCCACTGCCAGTGTGACTAGTGGTGACCAGTGCCTGACCACCAGTATATTAGTAGTATTGTATACTATCTCTTTATCAACCAGTCTATATTAGCAGCAGACACAGTACAGTGCGGTAGTTCACGGCTGTGGCTACCTCTGTGTCGGCACTCGGCAGGCAGTCCGTCCATCCATAATTGTATTATATACCACCTAACCGTGTTTTTTTTTTTCTTTCTTTATACCGTCGTCATAGTCATACTAGTTGTTACGAGTATACTACTATCTCTTTATCAACCAGTGTACAGTGCGGTAGTTCACGGCTGTGGCTACCTCTGTGTCGGAACTCGGCAGGCAGTCCGTCCATCCATAATTGTATTATAATATATACCACCTAACCGTGGTTTTTTTTTTCGTTCTTTATACCGTCGTCATACTAGTTGTTACGAGTATACTACTATCTCTTTATCAACCAGTGTACAGTGCGGTAGTTCACGGCTGTGGCTACCTCTGTGTCGGAACTCGGCAGGCAGTCCGTCCATCCATAATTGTATTATAATATATACCACCTAACCGTGGTTTTTTTTTCGTTCTTTATACCGTCGTCATACTAGTTGTTACGAGTATACTACTATCTCTTTATCAACCAGTGTACAGTGCGGTAGTTCACGGCTGTGGCTACCTCTGTGTCGGCACTCGGCAGGCAGTCCGTCCAACCATAATTGTATTATATACCACCTAACCGTGGTTTTTTTTTCATTCTTTATACCGTCGTCATACTAGTTGTTACGAGTATACTACTATCTCTTTATCAACCAGTGTACAGTGCGGTAGTTCACGGCTGTGGCTACCTCTGTGTCGGCACTCGGCAGGCAGTCCGTCCAACCATAATTGTATTATATACCACCTAACCGTGGTTTTTTTTTCATTCTTTATACCGTCGTCATACTAGTTGTTACGAGTATACTACTATCTCTTTATCAACCAGTGTACAGTGCGGTAGTTCACGGCTGTGGCTACCTCTGTGTCGGCACTCGGCAGCCCGTCCATAATTGTATATACCAGTGACCTAACCGTGGTTTTTTTTTCTTTCTTTATACATACATACTAGTTACGAGTATACTATCTCTTTATCAACCAGTCTATATATTAG
Organism: Pseudophryne corroboree; assembly: GCF_028390025.1. Lineage (NCBI taxonomy): Eukaryota > Metazoa > Chordata > Amphibia > Anura > Myobatrachidae > Pseudophryne > Pseudophryne corroboree. The sequence goes on along the minus strand of NC_086446.1, from coordinate 484,140,489 downwards.
CAGCAGACACAGTACAGTGCGGTAGTTCACGGCTGTGGCTACCTCTGTGTCGGCACTCGGCAGCCCGTCCATAATTGTATATACCACCTAACCGTGGTTTTTTTTTCTTTCTTTATACATACATACTAGTTACGAGTATACTATCTCTTTATCAACCAGTCTATATATTAGCAGCAGACACAGTACAGTGCGGTAGTTCAAGGCTGTGGCTACCTCTGTGTCGGCACTCCGCAGCCCGTCCATAATTGTATATACCAGTGACCTAACCGTGGTTTTTTTTTCTTTCTTTATACATACATACTAGTTACGAGTATACTATCTCTTTATCAACCAGTCTATATATTAGCAGCAGACACAGTACAGTGCGGTAGTTCACGGCTGTGGCTACCTCTGTGTCGGCACTCGGCAGCCCGTCCATAATTGTATATACCAGTGACCTAACCGTGGTTTTTTTTTCTTTCTTTATACATACATACTAGTTACGAGTATACTATCTCTTTATCAACCAGTCTATATATTAGCAGCAGACACAGTACAGTGCGGTAGTTCACGGCTGTGGCTACCTCTGTGTCGGCACTCGGCAGCCCGTCCATAATTGTATATACCAGTGACCTAACCGTGGTTTTTTTTTCTTTCTTTATACATACATACTAGTTACGAGTATACTATCTCTTTATCAACCAGTCTATATATTAGCAGCAGACACAGTACAGTGCGGTAGTTCACGGCTGTGGCTACCTCTGTGTCGGCACTCGGCAGCCCGTCCATAATTGTATACTAGTATCCAATCCATCCATCTGCATTGTTTACCTGAGGTGCCTTTTAGTTGTGCCTATTAAAATATGGAGAACAAAAATGTTGAGGTTCCAAAATTAGGGAAAGATCAAGATCCACTTCCACCTCGTGCTGAAGCTGCTGCCACTAGTCATGGCCGAGACGATGAAATGCCAGCAACGTCGTCTGCCAAGGCCGATGCCCAATGGCATAGTACAGAGCATGTCAAAACCAAAACACCAAATATCAGTAAAAAAAGGACTCCAAAACCTAAAATAAAATTGTCGGAGGAGAAGCGTAAACTTGCCAATATGCCATTTACCACACGGAGTGGCAAGGAACGGCTGAGGCCCTGGCCTATGTTCATGGCTAGTGGTTCAGCTTCACATGAGGATGGAAGCACTCAGCCTCTCGCTAGAAAACTGAAAAGACTCAAGCTGGCAAAAGCACCGCAAAGAACTGTGCGTTCTTTGAAATCCCAAATCCACAAGGAGAGTCCAATTGTGTCGGTTGCGATGCCTGACCTTCCCAACACTGGACGTGAAGAGCATGCGCCTTCCACCATTTGCACGCCCCCTGCAAGTGCTGGAAGGAGCACCCGCAGTCCAGTTCCTGATAGTCAGATTGAAGATGTCAGTGTTGAAGTACACCAGGATGAGGAGGATATGGGTGTTGCTGGCGCTGGGGAGGAAATTGACCAGGAGGATTCTGATGGTGAGGTGGTTTGTTTAAGTCAGGCACCCGGGGAGACACCTGTTGTCCGTGGGAGGAATATGGCCGTTGACATGCCAGGTGAAAATACCAAAAAAATCAGCTCTTCGGTGTGGAGGTATTTCACCAGAAATGCGGACAACAGGTGTCAAGCCGTGTGTTCCCTTTGTCAAGCTGTAATAAGTAGGGGTAAGGACGTTAACCACCTCGGAACATCCTCCCTTATACGTCACCTGCAGCGCATTCATAATAAGTCAGTGACAAGTTCAAAAACTTTGGGTGACAGCGGAAGCAGTCCACTGACCAGTAAATCCCTTCCTCTTGTAACCAAGCTCACGCAAACCACCCCACCAACTCCCTCAGTGTCAATTTCCTCCTTCCCCAGGAATGCCAATAGTCCTGCAGGCCATGTCACTGGCAAGTCTGACGAGTCCTCTCCTGCCTGGGATTCCTCCGATGCATCCTTGCGTGTAACGCCTACTGCTGCTGGCGCTGCTGTTGTTGCCGCTGGGAGTCGATGGTCATCCCAGAGGGGAAGTCGTAAGCCCACTTGTACTACTTCCAGTAAGCAATTGACTGTTCAACAGTCCTTTGCGAGGAAGATGAAATATCACAGCAGTCATCCTACTGCAAAGCGGATAACTGAGTCCTTGACAACTATGTTGGTGTTAGACGTGCGTCCGGTATCCGCCGTTAGTTCACAGGGAACTAGACAATTTATTGAGGCAGTGTGCCCCCGTTACCAAATACCATCTAGGTTCCACTTCTCTAGGCAGGCGATACCGAGAATGTACACGGACGTCAGAAAAAGACTCACCAGTCTCCTAAAAAATGCAGTTGTACCCAATGTCCACTTAACCACGGACATGTGGACAAGTGGAGCAGGGCAGGGTCAGGACTATATGACTGTGACAGCCCACTGGGTAGATGTATGGACTCCCGCCGCAAGAACAGCAGCGGCGGCACCAGTAGCAGCATCTCGCAAACGCCAACTCTTTCCTAGGCAGGCTACGCTTTGTATCACCGCTTTCCAGAATACGCACACAGCTGAAAACCTCTTACGGCAACTGAGGAAGATCATCGCGGAATGGCTTACCCCAATTGGACTCTCCTGTGGATTTGTGGCATCGGACAACGCCAGCAATATTGTGTGTGCATTAAATATGGGCAAATTCCAGCACGTCCCATGTTTTGCACATACCTTGAATTTGGTGGTGCAGAATTTTTTAAAAAACGACAGGGGCGTGCAAGAGATGCTGTCGGTGGCCAGAAAAATTGCGGGACACTTTCGGCGTACAGGCACCACGTACAGAAGACTGGAGCACCACCAAAAACTACTGAACCTGCCCTGCCATCATCTGAAGCAAGAAGTGGTAACGAGGTGGAATTCAACCCTCTATATGCTTCAGAGGTTGGAGGAGCAGCAAAAGGCCATTCAAGCCTATACAATTGAGCACGATATAGGAGATGGAATGCACCTGTCTCAAGTGCAGTGGAGAATGATTTCAACGTTGTGCAAGGTTCTGATGCCCTTTGAACTTGCCACACGTGAAGTCAGTTCAGACACTGCCAGCCTGAGTCAGGTCATTCCCCTCATCAGGCTTTTGCAGAAGAAGCTGGAGGCATTGAAGAAGGAGCTAAAAGGGAGCGATTCCGCTAGGCATGTGGGACTTGTGGATGCAGCCCTTAATTCGCTTAACAAGGATTCACGGGTGGTCAATCTGTTGAAATCAGAGCACTACATTTTGGCCACCGTGCTCGATCCTAGATTTAAAGCCTACCTTGGATCTCTCTTTCCGGCAGACACAGGTCTGCTGGGGTTGAAAGACCTGCTGGTGACAAAATTGTCAAGTCAAGCGGAACGCGACCTGTCAACATCTCCTCCTTCACATTCTCCCGCAACTGGGGGTGCGAGGAAAAGGCTCAGAATTCCGAGCCCACCCGCTGGCGGTGATGCAGGGCAGTCTGGAGCGACTGCTGATGCTGACATCTGGTCCGGACTGAAGGACCTGACAACGATTACGGACATGTCGTCTACTGTCACTGCATATGATTCTCTCAACATTGATAGAATGGTGGAGGATTATATGAGTGACCGCATCCAAGTAGGCACGTCACACAGTCCGTACTTATACTGGCAGGAAAAAGAGGCAATTTGGAGGCCCTTGCACAAACTGGCTTTATTCTACCTAAGTTGCCCTCCCACAAGTGTGTACTCCGAAAGAGTGTTTAGTGCCGCCGCTCACCTTGTCAGCAATCGGCGTACGAGGTTACATCCAGAAAATGTGGAGAAGATGATGTTCATTAAAATGAATTATAATCAATTCCTCCGCGGAGACATTGACCAGCAGCAATTGCCTCCACAAAGTACACAGGGAGCTGAGATGGTGGATTCCAGTGGGGACGAATTGATAATCTGTGAGGAGGGGGATGTACACGGTGATATATCGGAGGGTGAAGATGAGGTGGACATCTTGCCTCTGTAGAGCCAGTTTGTGCAAGGAGAGATTAATTGCTTCTTTTTTGGGGGGGGTCCAAACCAACCCGTCATATCAGTCACAGTCGTGTGGCAGACCCTGTCACTGAAATGATGGGTTGGTTAAAGTGTGCATGTCCTGTTTTGTTTATACAACATAAGGGTGGGTGGGAGGGCCCAAGGATAATTCCATCTTGCACCTCTTTTTTCTTTTCTTTTTCTTTGCATCATGTGCTGATTGGGGAGGGTTTTTTGGAAGGGACATCCTGCGTGACACTGCAGTGCCACTCCTAAATGGGCCCGGTGTTTGTGTCGGCCACTAGGGTCGCTAATCTTACTCACACAGTCAGCTACCTCATTGCGCCTCTTTTTTTCTTTGCGTCATGTGCTGTTTGGGGAGGGTTTTTTGGAAGGGACATCCTGCGTGACACTGCAGTGCCACTCCTAGATGGGCCCGGTGTTTGTGTCGGCCACTAGGGTCGCTAATCTTACTCACACAGCTACCTCATTGCGCCTCTTTTTTTCTTTGCGTCATGTGCTGTTTGGGGAGGGTTTTTTGGAAGGGACATCCTGCGTGACACTGCAGTGCCACTCCTAGATGGGCCCGGTGTTTGTGTCGGCCACTAGGGTCGCTAATCTTACTCACACAGTCAGCTACCTCATTGCGCCTCTTTTTTTCTTTGCGTCATGTGCTGTTTGGGGAGGGTTTTTTGGAAGGGCCATCCTGCGTGACACTGCAGTGCCACTCCTAGATGGGCCCGGTGTTTGTGTCGGCCACTAGGGTCGCTAATCTTACTCACACAGTCAGCTACCTCATTGCGCCTCTTTTTTTCTTTGCGTCATGTGCTGTTTGGGGAGGGTTTTTTGGAAGGGCCATCCTGCGTGACACTGCAGTGCCACTCCTAGATGGGCCCGGTGTTTGTGTCGGCCACTAGGGTCGCTAATCTTACTCACACAGCTACCTCATTGCGCCTCTTTTTTTCTTTGCGTCATGTGCTGTTTGGGGAGGGTTTTTTGGAAGGGACATCCTGCGTGACACTGCAGTGCCACTCCTAGATGGGCCCGGTGTTTGTGTCGGCCACTAGGGTCGCTTATCTTACTCACACAGCGACCTCGGTGCAAATTTTAGGACTAAAAATAATATTGTGAGGTGTGAGGTATTCAGAATAGACTGAAAATGAGTGTAAATTATGGTTTTTGAGGTTAATAATACTTTGGGATCAAAATGACCCCCAAATTCTATGATTTAAGCTGTTTTTTAGTGTTTTTGGAAAAAAACACCCGAATCCAAAACACACCCGAATCCGACAAAAATAATTCGGTGAGGTTTTGCCAAAACGCGTTCGAACCCAAAACACGGCCGCGGAACCAAACCCAAAACCAAAACACAAAACCCGAAAAATTTCAGGCGCTCATCTCTAGTTTCCCCCCAGAGTACCTTCAGAGAGTCACAGAGTATAAGGAGCCAGCCACCCAGCGCCCCTGAGGGCAGTAATTATGATAAAAGCCCGGCGTTGACTAACTAACCTTAATATGTTAATTAGTACTAACAATACACTCCCCCCCTGTCTGTAACACCCTGGTACCGCAGAGGATAACTGGAGTTATGTGGAGGGTCAGCGCCAGGGGCGGATTGGGATCGAACACCAGCCCGGGAAATTTATGGAAGCAGCCCTAATGGGGGTGGAGTCTGTTGGGGCGAGGTTGCCTGTCAAGAGGGTGGGGTCACTCCTCAGAGGTCCTGATTCTGAGATAGACACAGTTGGGGCCTCCTTTGCTTTACGTTATGCTATTGTTTACCTGTGACTGTGGCCCTCATTCTAAGTTGATCGCTCGCTAGCTACTCTTAGCAGCCGTGCAAACGCATTGTCGCCACCCACGGGGGAGTGTATTTTCGCTTTGCAAGTGTGATCACATGTGCAGCCGAGCGACACAAACACATTTTGTGCAAAACAAGACCAGCCCTATAATTACTTTTTTTGTGCGATGATTCTAGCGACGGAGGCCCCGGAATTGACGTCAGATACCCGTCCTGCAAACGCCTGGACATGCCTGCGTTTTCCCAAACACTCCCAGCAAACAGTTGCCATCCACAAACGCCCTCTTCCTGTCAATCTCCTTGCGATCGGCTGTGCGAATGGATTCGTCGCTAAAAGCATTGCACAACAACAATGCTCTTTGTACCCGTACGACGCGCATGCGCAGTTTTGCCTTTTTTTACCTGATCGCAGCACTGCGAAAATCAGCAGCAAGCGATCAACTCGGAATGACACCCTTTATGCATATGCTGCTATAATACCCTTCCCTAATGCACATCTGTACGTCTGAATATACAAGGACTGATATGCCCACTTTCAGTGTCTACTGACACTGCAGTCATGCCTTTAATCTACTTCTGATTTTATTGATTTTTCATTCTACAAACCCCTTTTTTTAATCTTATATGTTTCAAAGTACAGAGACGGGAGGAGCACACACTACATACAGCACAGTACAGGGAGGGAGCACACACAAGTAGTGAAACACAGACACAGGGGTCCAGTGCAGCAGAATCTGTCCCAGTGGCCAATCCGCCCCTGATTACATACATAGCCACCATATTACATACATAGCCACCACATTATTACATGAATAGCACCACATTATACAAATAGCACTGCATTACACGTATAGCACCACATTACACGTATAGCACCGCATTACATGTATAGCACTACACGTACAGCACTGCATTACACAAATAGCACCACATAACACGAATAGCACAACATTACAGGTATAGCACCGCACTACACGTATAGCACCGCATTATACGATTAGCACCACACTACATACATACCACATTACATACATAGCCACCACATTACATACGTAGACACCGCATTACATGTAGACACCGCATAAATAAGCCCATCATCATGGACAGACATTGGGCAGCTATAGAGCTGAAGGGCTTTGCATTAGAGATTGTCCCAGCGCTGGCTGTGAGTGCTGCCTGATCAGCTGGCATCCTGAGAACAAGATACGTCCTGCTCCTGTCCAGTCCCCAAGCCATACACGGTGACCGGGGACGCCCTAACCCTTACACCAACATGATAATGCAAATAATGTAATGAAAAATAACCTCTCTGCCGGGTCCCCTTCAGTGCTCAGTCACCGCTCTGGCCAGTTCAGTGAGAGTGCGGGAGCTGGGGTGGCAGCGGGTGTAGTGAACCCGTCTCCGACCATCGCTTTGCTGCTGCTCCTGGGCCGGGCACGTTGAAGAGACCTTTGGCCGGGGCCAGGGAGAGGATGTTGCTGGGCTGGTTAACTTTCTCAAGGTCCCCCATTGGTAGAACAGCATCACCACTTTTCACGGCTAGCGGCACCTGGAAGTGCCCGCTAGCCTAACTTCCGGATTGCATTCCAATGAACCACAAGTACTGGAAGCAGCGTGAGCCAGCCCAGCCTGAGTGTGAATCGGCCTGGCTGAGGGGAGTATGGGACCAGCCAATCGGAATCTGTCATGGTGTCCTGGTGGGCCAATCCGCCCCTGGTAGCTGCACTCCCTGCACCTATGGTAGCTACACCCTTGTATATAACACATGTAATTGTGACAGGGAAGGTGGCCTCTCTCAGCTGTGGGTCCCAAAGCAGCTGCACCTATGGTAGCTACACCAGGCTTGCCTACCCTCCCGCATTCAGCGGGAGGCTCCCGATTTTTAAAGGAGCCTCCCGCTGCCCCGCAAACCTTGCCAGCCCTCCCGGATTATAGGGTTACCTCCATGAAAACGCTGGGGGCGGGGCCTGCACAGGAGACGTGGTAGCCGCTATGCTGTGTGGTAGAGCCGGGTAGTCTGAGCGGAGGCAGTGTCGGGGAATACCCAGCGGTGCAGCCCGTACAGTGAAGCACAATGAGCCTACAGGCAGGGCTCTGCTTCACTGTGGCTGGCCCCGCCCACCACACTCTGAGTGCACAGCATGTAACGGCCCAGCCCCAGCCTTCCTCTTCCAAGTTCCTGCTCCTAGATGGATGTGGCTGCCCTGACCTGCCTTCCCACACTGACCACACTGTCTCGGGGCAACAAAGCTGCAGTAAGTGGGGATGTGTGTGTGTACTGGGTTAATATAGGGGAGGGGGGCTTTGTATTAAGTACTTTAATGTGGTGATGTGGGTCAAATGAGGGGGGGGGGTGTACTGGGGTTAATATTGGGGAGGGGGGCTTTGTATTAAGTATTTTAATGTGGTGATGTGGGTCAAATGAGGGGGGGGGTTGTGTATAATCAATATGTGTGTGTATGATATAATATGGTGCAGTGTGTACTAGGTATAATATGAGGGGAAGAGTGGTAGTGTATAATACAATATATATTGTTGTGTGTACTGGATATATTATGGGGGAGGGGGGCTTGTGTTATGTAATATGGTGCTGGGTGCACTGGGTATAATATGAGAGGGGGTTGTGTATAAAACAATATATATGGTGCTATGTGTACTGTGTCTGTTATGGGGAGGGGGACTGTATGTGGTAGTGTGCACTGGGTGTGTGTGTGTACTGGTGCTATGTGTACTGAGTGTATTATGGGCTAGGGAGGTGGGCTGTATATTATTGAATGTGTGTGTGTGTGTGTGTGTGTGTGTGTGTGTGTGTGTGTGTGTGTGTGTGTGTGTGTGTGTGTGTGTGTGTGTGTATATATATATATATATATATATATATATTCAGTAAACCGATACAGGTGCACTTGTAAATCCAGTCCACAGGACACCAGTCCAGGCTCAAGCACGTATGCTTAAAAACAGCAGCAAATCTCTCCTTAAATAACTCCGAACTCCAAGAATAAAATCTTTCTAAAAACAAGGATGAAGAGATATTGCGCTCATAGGGGGTCATTCCGAGTTGATCGCTCGCTAGCAGTTTTTAGCCGTGCAAACACATTGTTGTCGCCCATCGGGGAGTTTATTTTCGCTTTGCAGAAGTGCGAATGCCTGTGCAGCAGAGCGCCTGCAAAATCATTTTGTGCAAAACAAGACCAGCCCTGTAATTACTCTCCATGTGTGTTGATTGATTGAGAGACAGCTTTTGACGTCACACACCCGCCCAGCCACGCCTGCGTTTTCCCTGACACGCCTGCGTTTTTCTAAGCACTCCCTGAAAACAGTCAGTTGCCACCCAGAAACGCCCACTTCATGTCAATCTTCTTGCGTTCGGCCGTGCGACGGGAATCTTCGTTAGACTCTGTGCAAACCCACGATGCTCATTGTACCCGTACGACGCGCCTGCGCATTGTGGTGCATACGCATGCGCAGAAATGCTGATTTTTAGCCTGATCACTGCGCTGCAAACAACGGCAGCTAGCGATCAACTCGGAATGACCCCCATAGTGCAGATCAATTTTTATTAAGTAAAACAATATCACAGGACAGGTCAGACAATGATGGTAAGACTCGTACCCTGATCACTCACACTGTGGGCTGGTTACCACATGGTAGAATGTACTCCACAAGGCTAATGCTGCATACCGCCGTCCGCTACCCGGGACCATACACCGCGCCGCCGGCTGTGGATAACGTGTTGGAGCGTTGCCTGCCAGACGCGCTATTCTCAATTTGAATTGTTCATTCCGAAAGGTCCCGTGGCACGGTGTCCTGCCGGGTCACGGCTGTTATTCACAGCCGGCGGAGCGGTGTATGGTCCCGGGTAGCGGACGGCAGTATGCAGCATTAACCTTGTGGAGTACATTCTACCATGTAGTAACCAGCCCACAGTGTGGGTGATCAGGGTACGAGTCTTACCATCATTGTCTGACCTGTCCTGTGATATTGTTTTACTTAATAAAAATTGATCTGCACTATGGGGGTCATTCCGAGTTGTTCGCTCGCAAGCTGCTTTTAGCAGCTTTGCACACGCTAAGCCGCCGCCTACTGGGAGTGAATCTTAGCTTATCAAAATTGCGAACGAAAGATTTGCAATATTGCGAAAAGACTTCTCTGTGCAGTTTCTGAGTAGCTCGATACTTACTCTGCCAGTGCGATCAGTTCAGTGCTTGTCGTTCCTGGTTTGACGTCACAAACACACCCAGCGTTCGCCCAGACACTCCTCCGTTTCTCCAGCCACTCCTGCATTTTTCCCAGAAACGGTAGCGTTTTTTCACACACTCCCATAAAACGGCCAGTTTCCGCCCAGAAACACCCACTTCCTGTCAATCACATTACGATCACCAGAACGAAGAAAAAACCACATAATGCCGTGAGTAAAATTCCTAACTGCATAGCAAATTTACTTGGCGCAGTCGCACTGCGGACATTGCGCATGCGCATTAGCGACTAATCGCTCCGTTGCGACAAAAAAATAACGAGCGAACAACTCGGAATGACCCCCTATGAGCGCAATCTCTCTTCATCCTTGTTTTTATATATATATATATATATATATATATACACTGTATATAATATAAATTTGTGCACGGCCAGTGTTGAAGGTGAGTGCCTGCACCTGGTCCCACTCTCCCCTCTGTGACCCTACTCTCCTCCTTGTGGTCTCACTCTGCTCCTTGTGTCCCCCACTCTTCCCCCTGTGGCCTCCCTCCCCACTGTGTCCCCTACTCTCCCCTCTGTGGCCTCACTCTCCCACCTATGTCCCCTACTCTCCCCTCTGTGGTCCCACTCTCCCCACTGTGTCCCCCACTCTCCCCTCTGTGGTACTACTCTCCTCCCTGTGTCCCCTACTCCCCTCCCTGTGTCCCCTACTCTCCCCACTGTGTCCCCTACTCCCCCCCGTTTCCCCCACTCTTCCCCCTTGTGGCCTCACTCTTCCCCCTGTGTCCCCCACTCTCCCCCCTGTGACCCCACACTCCCCACTGTGTCCCCTACTCTTCCCCCTGTGGCCCCACTCTCCCTACTATGTCCCGTACTCTGCTCCCTGTGTCCCCTACTCTACCCCCTGTGTCCCCTACTCTACCCCCTGTGTCCCCTACTCTACCCCCTTTGTCCCCTTCTCTCCCCACTGTGGCCTCACTCTCCCCCCTCATGTTCACACACCCCAGTTTTCCGTGGCCACGCCCCTTGCGTGCACACTATACCACCAAGAGTTGTTTTCTGCTTGCACCACTGCCTTAGTGGCAATAAATATGCCCAAACGTGGAGCTACACACGCTCTTCGGGCGGAGTGTGGCACACCCTCAACAGTGCGCCGCGCAAAGCATTCTGGTACCACCTGAAATCTCCCTGAAACAAGTTTTCAAAAGTAGGCAAGTATGAGCTACACCCTGCATATAACACACGTAATTGTGACAGGGAAGGTTGCCCCTCTCAGCTCTGCATAGTAGCTGCACTCCCTGCACTTATGGTAGTTACGTCCTTGTATATAACACATGTAACTGTGACAGTGAAGGTGGCCCCTTTCAGCACTGGGTCCCATAGCAGCTGCACTCCTCGCACCTATGGTAGCTACACCCTTGTATATAACACATGTAACTGTGACAGGGAAGGTGGCCCCTCTCAGCACTGGGCCCCATAGCAGCTGCACTCCTCGCACCTTCGGTAGCTACACCCTTGTATATAACACATGTAACTGTGACAGGGAATGTGGCCCCTCTCAGTACTGGGCCCCATAGCAGCTGCACTCCTCGCACCTATGGTAGCTACACCCTTGTATATAACACATGTAACTGTGACAGGGAAGGTGGCCCCTCTCAGTACTGGGCCCCATAGCAGCTGCACTCCTCGTAGCTACACCCTTGTATATAACACATGTAACTGTGACAGGGAAGGTGGACCCTCTCAGTACTGGGCCCCATAGCAGCTGCACTCCTTGCACCTATGGTAGCTACACCCTTGTATATAACACATGTAACTGTGACAGGGAAGGTGGCCCCTCTCAGTACTGGGCCCCATAGCAGCTGCACTCCTAGTAGCTACACCCTTGTATATAACACATGTAACTGTGACAGGGAAGGTGGTCCCTCTCAGCACTGGGCCCCATAGCAGCTGCACTCTCTGCACCTATGGTAGCTACGCCCTTGGCAAGCCCGCATGGGGCTCTGTTGCACTCGTACCCCCACCGGCAATATGGCAACCAGGATCCCGGCATCAGGATGCTGACCGCTGGGATGCCAACCGCCGGTTACATGTTCCCAATGCATGATAGAGCATATGGTACTTGCCTATTCTCCCGCAATGTCTTGGAGACTCCAGGATAGCAGGCACCAAGGTGTAGGCATATCTTCAGTAACGCCTCAGTTCCACACGCTGATGCCCACTTCCCGTGTGAAGTGACCAGTCCAGGAGAGCTGATGACACTATTCCTGCTGGATCCCATCATCATGGCCCCTTCCCCCGCTTTACAATCATATAATCGTGGCTTTATATACTGTGCCTTGATGATGTGATTCTGCTGTCATGCCCCTGCACTGCACACATGGTTGCGCCATAACCCTCCCAACTGGCAGCCAAGAACTTGATAAGTGTGTGATATATGGGCTCTGTAGCTCACCAGCAAAAAAGTATCTATTTTTTAACCATTTCATCACCCCCACATCCACTGCATACAATGGGGTCTATGTACTAAGCCTTGGAGAGAGATAAAGTGGATGGAGATAAAGTACCAGCCAATAAGCTCCTGTCATTTTTCAAACCCAGCCTATAATATGACAGTTAGCAGCTGATTGACTGGTACTTATCTCCGTCCACTTTATCTCTCTCTCCAAGGCTTAGTAAAGACTCCAGTATTTGTAACCAGTGCTTTAGCCTACCAAACACCCACCACCACCACCAATTTTGCAACTAAACACTGTAAAACATGAGAGGACATGGGCTGTTATCCGGTCTCCACTGTACAGCTGGCCACACGCAGGCCCATCCCGCCTCTGGAGCTGCGGCCCAGGATTATTGATCAATTTGACCTCACACTTGGATGGCCAAACCTGACATGGACCAGTAAAACAGCCCCATGGGGTTTCTGGAGGATCTATGGGGACAATTCAGACCTGATCGCTCGCTAGCTGTTTCTTGCAGTCCTGCGATCACATAGTTGCCGTCCACCGGGGAGTGTATTTTAGCTATGCAAGTGTGCGATCGCATGTGCAGCCAAGCGGTACAAAAAGATTTTGTGCAGTTTCTGAGTTGCCCAGAACTTACTCAGCCGCTGATATCACTTCAACCTGTCCGGGACCGGAATTGACGTCAGACAGCCGCCCTGCAAACGCTTGGGAACGCCTGCGTTTTTCTAACCACTCCCAGAAAATAGTCAGTTGACACCCACAGATGCCTTCTTCCTGTCAATCTCCTTGCGATCGCCCATGCGAATGGATTCTTTGCACAAACCCATCGCAGAGCAACGAACCGCTTTGTACCTGTGCGACGTGCCTGCACATTGCGGTGCATATGCTTGCACAGTTCTGACCTGATGGCAGTGCTGCAAAAAACGCTAGCGAGCGATCAGGTTTGAATTAGGCCCTATAAACACTGTGTTATGTGCACATTAAGTGTAATAAATGAAAATGTATGGAACATGAGTAATTAACATGAATTAAAAACAAATCATCACATTATAATGAAGTCCAGTAAACATGACACAATGGGAGTTGTAGTGCTCCAAGGTCCTCCTAGACAGATCCGCACATGACATTCCACCATGCACTGGGCTCAGCCACCAAGCATCCCTGGAACTTGTTATAAAATGTTGCCAAGTATGACAGTCACATATCAAAGAAAACGCTAAGTGTATCTACTATATAAAAGCGAAAATCCGTCCTTCTGTCTTTATATACAAATCCACAGTTTACAAGCGATGATCGTGAAATTTCACATATGAGCGTATTAAAACACGGTGGAGGCAACTAAAACAATTAGAAATCCCTAGCACCCCTAGGGGGGCAGGCAGCAGCACAGAGTATATCAGGAGACGGCATAACTCTGGAATTGCTGGAGCAATGTACTCAAAACTTGATACACATATGCCTTACAATCTGGGAACAAACTCTGTGGGAAGAAGACACCCCTAGCACCCCTAGGGGTGAGGCAGCAGCACTGAGTATTTTAGCAGACAGCATAACTCTGGAATGCCTGCAGCAATTTACAACAAACTTGGTACACATATGACTTTCACTTTGGAAACAAACACTGTGGGGGTCAGACACCCCTAGCACCCCTAGGGGTAGGACAGCAGCACAGAGTATGTCAGGAGACAGCATAACTCCCGTATGCCTGGAGCAATTTACAACAAACTTGGTTCACATATGACTTGCAAGCTGGAAACAAACACTGTGGGGGTAAGACACCCCTAGCACCCCTGGGGTGAGGCAGCAGCATAGAGTTTTTCAGCAGTCAGCATAACTCTGGAATGCCTGGAGCAACTTACACCAAACTTGCTAAACATATGACTTACACTCTGAGAACAAACACTGTGGGGGTAACGCACCACTAGCACTCCTAGGGGTGGGCCAGCAGCACAGACTATATCAGGACATGCATGATATCTCAGTGATGACAGGGCTGCATGTGACAGGGCCAGTGACATGATGTGAGGAGGGGAATGGAGGCAGCAGGAAGCCACAGACAGAGTTGTATAGTGGGAAGAGCAGGGTCCCTTGGGGGACCAAAAAGGGGTGCGGCCACTACACAAAGTGCATCAGGGAAGCAAGATATGCCTATATACTAGATCTCCAATCAATGTAAATTAACAACCTATCATTCTAATTTACCATGCTCATCCCGTACCAAAGCATGGGTATTCAGCTATCTACAATGTTATTTATACTGTGTGTTTAATCTTTACATTTATTATTGTAAATAGACATTCTTAAAATCTGGGGCAACGCCGGGTACTCCAGCTAGTATATACTAAATCATCTGTCACAGAAGCAAAATTATTCTGAGCATATTGGAAGTCTCGCAACAGAACATTTATAGATGGAGTTTAAGATCATACATGTTAACATTCAACAATATGCTATGTCAGCATGCCCTCTTATGGAGTCTATGTAAGTCATTAGCAAAACCAAATGCTCCGTCTACATACAGTACAGCGCAGGCACAAGGTCGTCATGCAATAAGTGATATGCCAGACAAACTTATACCTAAGTTTCCTTTTGATGCTTGATCCAAATAATGTATCACTAACAATGACATTACTGTGACGTGAAGGAGAGATGATTAGGATGGTCACCTGTAACACACATGCAATGTTTCTGTGACATGGAAAAACAATGGAAGAAATGTTATGGAGTCACCTTCATTGTTGTCCTAGTTGATAGGATAACCAGAAGAGTAGCTTTGGGTGGAGTGTCATGAGATGAAATGAAAACCAAAAAGTTATGTACCCTCCAGGTTCCGTTCTCAGCAGTCCGGCTGTCGGTACAATGGTGCCACGTGGTGCCACAGGGCCCTGCCACGCTCACTTTCCACTCAACCTCTTTCCAACACGTCCAGCGGGTGTGAACAAGTCGAGTGGATGTCATTACCTATTCCCAGTGAATGTCACCTTGTGGGCCCGCCTTTAAGTTTTATATACGCTGGTATTGAATAATACATTTCTAGTGCGCCACAAAAAAGACAACTCTTATTTCTTCTCCTCTTTATACGTTCATGGGTTACACAGGATCTGTGGCTGATTAAACCAGGTGAAATGCAGACTTGAGGTCAGCCAGCCACAGAAACTGTATAATTTGTGAGTTTCCTGGTCTCTCTCTCTCTCTCTCGCGCTATATATATATATATATATATATATATATATACTGTATATACACACACACACACACACACACACACACACACACACACACACACACACACACACACACACACACACACACAACGGAAAATGATTTATTCAGCCTCTTAGATAAAGAGCTTTATCTCCTTATAAAATATAAGCAGTGATTTAGTCTAGAAATTCCTGTCACTTATATTTTCCCTTTACCCATACATTGAGGCACTCTGTACAACATTGCCTTATACTTCATTTTCTACAATAGTCTAATTTTTTTTAAACTAGAAACTCATGAATATCCAGTTGCAATTGATGTAGAAAATGTATATGTAAGATAGCTGTAACTTGGTAGCTTTGCTGCTGGTTACTGTGGCATCACACCTAGCCTGTGACATCACTAGCCCGTGACATCACAATGATTCTTCCTGTAACATTCTATCTACAGCTGCTGAAGTTTCCAGTTACCATGCGGGAAGACAGGTAGGAGGAGGTGAGTCCTACATAGCAGGGTATGATGGAGGGGGGTAAGGAAGACAGCACAGTATAGTCCGCTGAAAGGCAAGATAGACAGAACAGGGAATTCAGGTACAAGGACACATAAATAGGAGAAGTACAGGAAGGAACGACATATTTAGGAATAAAAATGTAGCGTTACAGGAATAAAGAGGGCAGTATGGAGGATAAGCACACATACAGGGGATGCAGATAACCTGGGTCTCTATGAGGCAGGATCGTGGCTTTGGGATGAAAAAGTTAATAAAATAGAGAAATGGGATATTGATAACTTTGAAAGTACTGTATCTTGTTTGGTTTAAGGAAAATTGGGAATCTGGTTGACTCATGGACAGTTTATTGTACTTAAACTAGTACTATGCTTAATGATAGTCTTTTGTGTTTTTTAGATCATCTGGCAAAGAGATTTGCAGAGTGTCGGGTGACCGGCAAAGAGATCTGCAAAGTGTCAGTTGAAGACGACGGGAGGGGTCGCAGAGGTAGCAACGACTGGAGTATAACATGCAGAAGGTAAGTTACCATACTCTCTCTGCACATGTTACATCTGCCCCACCTGCAGTGCACATGGTTTTGTCCATTAGAGAACAAATTTGCTGCTGCCATCAGGTCTGAATTAGGCCCAGTGTATGATACTAACATGGTCCTAGCACTAGGGAAGATAAAACCTGGAGCAGATAACTTGGGTCTCTATGAGAAAGGATCTTGGGTTTTGGATAAAAAGTCAATAAAATGGATAAATTGCAAATGAATAAAAATTAAAGTACGTAACAAAATGTAGTAGTATAATTATACATATAGCATGTCTGACCAGGAAATTCTGGTTATTTAGATCATCATTTGGCAAAGTTCTGGCAAAGAGATTTGCAGAGTGTCGGGTGACCGGCAAAGAGATCTGCAAAGTGTCAGTTGAAGACGACGGGATTGGTCGCAGAGTAATTAGTGACTGGAGAATAGCATGCAGGAGGTAAGTTACCATACTAGTGTAATTGTGTGTGTGGTGGGGGGTATTTAGAGCACAGTACAAAACATAGGGTCTATGGTGGGGGAGAGCGGACAATACAAAACATGCAGAAGGGGGCAACTTGGTATAGCACATACAGATGGTGTGGGGGCACAACACAAAAACATAGAAATTGTGGCGTACTCTATAGGACAGCGGTGGCCAACCTGTGGCTCTTGAGCCTCATGCGGCTCTTTCTTTATTCAAATGTGGCTCCCGACACTCGAAGTTACGTGACCACAACAGATCCGGAAACTGCTGCACTCCAGCCAGACAGGCAGCAGCAGCACTACGGGGACTGAGGGGCAGATGTATTAACCTGGAGAAGGCATAAGGAAGTGATAAACCAGTGATATGTGCAAGGTGATAAAGGCACCAGCCAATCAGATCCTAACTGTTAATTTACATATTGGAGCTGATTGGCTGGTGGCTTTATCACCTTGCACATATCGGGGGTCATTCCGAGTTGTTCGCTCGCAAGCTGCTTTTAGCAGCATTGCACACGCTAAGCCGCCGCCTACTGGGAGTGAATCTTAGCTTCTTAAAATTGCGAACGAAAGATTCGCATTATTGCGAAAATACATCTCTGTGCAGTTTTCTGAGTAGCTCGAGACTTACTCGGCATCTGCGATCAGTTCAGTGCTTGTCGTTCCTGGTTTGACGTCACAAACACACCCAGCGTTCGCCCAGACACTCCTCCGTTTCTCCAGCCACTCCCGCGTTTTTCCCAGAAACGGTAGCATTTTTTCACACACTCCCATAAAACGGCCTGTTTCCGCCCAGAAACACCCACTTCCTGTCAATCACATTACGATCACCAGAACGAAGAAAAAAACGTGAGTAAAATTCCTAACTGCATAGCAAATTTACTTGGCGCAGTCGCAGTGCGGACATTGCGCATGCGCACTAAGCGGAAAATCGCTGCGATGCGAAAAAATTTACCGAGCGAACAACTCGGAATGACCACCATCACTGGTTTATCACTTCCTTATGCCTTCTCCAGGTTAACACATCTGCCCCTGAGAACTGAGAGAGCCAGATACTAGAGGTGAGACACCCACTGGCAAACAGGGGACACATAAGGGGATGCTGCAATGGCACGAGGTGTGTTTTCGGGGGTCTGTAGTGACACATGAGGGTCCTGGCAGGAGTGACACAGGAGAGTGCTGGCAGGAGTGACTCGTGGGGGAGCTGGCTGGAGTGACATACTATAGGAGTGTGCTAGCAGGAATGACACATGAGGTAGCTGGCTGAAGTGACACAGCAGGGTACTGGCTGGAGTGACACATGGGGAAGCTGAAGTGTATTATGTGAATGTGGCTTTTTCAATATATTTTAATGTGGATCTTTCTCAATTATTTAATGTGGAAGTGGATTTTTAAATGTATTTTATGGCTTTAAAAATTTATTTTATGTGGATCTGGCTTTTGAAATGTATTTTATACCAGAGACGTGGCCTAGCAGGTACAAGGCCACACCACATTTTTGCATGTGCACCTGCGGCTCGATGTCGGCTCTTTGACGTGCCTAACAAGATTTTTTGGCTCTTTGTTTCTGACTGGTTGGCCACCCCTGCTATAGGACATATAGAGGAAGGACATACACTTTTGAGGGTTACGAGATATAGAACATACTGTAATACAGAAAAACAGGAAGGGTGGGGAGAGCATGGTACAGAACATACAGATCGGGGGAAGAATAATACAGATCGGGGAGATAGTGAAATGGCTGATATTTACAGTATATCAATGAACTGGGGGCAAGTGTACAAAGCCTGGGAGAGTGATAATGTGGAGAGAGATAAACTAACAACCATCAGCTCCTAGTTGTCATTTTTCAAACACAGACTGTAACATGGCAGTTAGGAGCTGATTGGCTGGTACTTTACCTCTCTCCACTTTATCACTGCAGGGCTTAATACATCTCCCCCATAGAATAACCAAATGATGAAATGGTAAAGAATGGTATAAATGATGTGAATTGGAGCTGTAACAAGTGACTGTTGCCCTATCTTTACATATGATAAAGGTGACATAGTCCTTTCCCTAGAGTCCTTCTCCTTACCGCTCAGGGGGCCTGATTCAGATGCGGACGCAGAGCTGCTGTTGCACCAAGTGGCTCAATGCTTTTTCTCTAACGTCCTAAGTGGATGCTGGGGACTCCGTAAGGACCATGGGGATAGCGGCTCTGCAGGAGACTGGGCACAAAAGAAAAGCTTTAGAACTACCTTGTGTGCACTGGCTCCTCCCCCTATGACCCTCCTCCAAGCCTCAGTTAAGATTTTGTGCCCGAACGAGAAGGGTGCACACTAGGTGGCTCTCCTGAGCTGCTTAGTGAAAAGTTTAGTTTTAGGTTTTTTATTTTCAGTGAGACCTGCTGGCAACAGGCTCACTGCATCGAGGGACTAAGGGGAGAAGAAGCGAACTCACCTGCGTGCAGAGTGGATTGGGCTTCTTAGGCTACTGGACATTAGCTCCAGAGGGACGATCACAGGCCCAGCCATGGATGGGTCCCAGAGCCGCGCCGCCGGCCCCCTTACAGAGCCAGAAGACAGAAGAGGTCCGGAAAATCGGCGGCAGAAGACGTCCTGTCTTCAACAAGGTAGCGCACAGCACTGCAGCTGTGCGCCATTGCTCTCAGCACACTTCACACTCCGGTCACTGAGGGTGCAGGGCGCTGGGGGGGGGCGCCCTGAGACGCAATAAAAAACACCTTGGATGGCAAAAAATGCATCACATATAGCTCCTGGGCTATATGGATGCATTTAACCCCTGCCAGAATATACAGAAAAACGGGAAGATAAGGCCGCCGATAAGGGGGCGGAGCCTATCTCCTCAGCACACTGGCGCCATTTTCCCTCACAGCTCCGTTGGAGGGAAGCTCCCTGGCTCTCCCCTGCAGTCACTACAGAAAGGGTTAAAAAAGAGAGGGGGGGCACTAATTACGCGCAGTATTAAATAAAACAGCAGCTATAAGGGGAAAAACACTTATATAAGGTTATCCCTGTATATATATATAGCGCTCTGGTGTGTGCTGGCAAACTCTCCCTCTGTCTCCCCAAAGGGCTAGTGGGATCCTGTCCTCTATCAGAGCATTCCCTGTGTGTGTGCTGTATGTCGGTACGTTTGTGTCGACATGTATGAGGAGAAAAATGATGTGGAGACGGAGCAGATTGCCTGTAATAGTGATGTCACCCCCTAGGGGGTCGACACCTGAGTGGATGAACTGTTGGAAGGAATTACGTGACAGTGTCAACTCTGTATAAAAGACAGTGGTTGACATGAGACAGCCGGCTACTCGGCTTGTGCCTGTCCAGACGTCTCATAGCCGTTACCTCAGATGGCAGATATAGACGCCGACACGGATACTGACTCCAGTGTCGACGGTGAAGAGACAAATGTGACTTCCAGTAGGGCCACACGTTACATGATTGAGGCAATGAAAAATGTTTTACACATTTCTGATAATACGAGTACCACCAAAAAGGGGTATTATGTTCGGTGAGGAAAAACTACCTGTAGTTTTCCTGAATCTGAGAAATTAAATGAGGTGTGTGATGATGCGTGGGTTTCCCCCGATTACAACTGATAATTTCTAAAATGTTATTGGCATTATATCCTTTCCCGCCAGAGGTTAGGGTGCGTTGGGAAACACCCCCTAGGGTGGATAAAGCGCTCACACGCTTGTAAGGGCTCTACCCTCTCCTGAGATGGCCGCCCTTAAGGATCCTGCTGATAGAAAGCAGGAGGGTATCCTAAAATGTATTTACACACATACTGGTGTTATACTGCGACCAGCAATCGCCTCAGCCTGGATGTGCAGTGCTGGGTTGGCGTGGTCGGATTCCCTGACTGAAAATATTGATACCCTAGATAGGGACAGTATATTTTTGCCTATAGAGCATTTAAAAGATGCATTTCTATATATGCGTGATGCACAGCGGAATATTTGCCGACTGGCATCAAGTCTAAGTGCGTTGTCGATTTCTACCAGTAGAGGGTTATGGACACGACAGTGGTCAGGTGATGCGGATTTCAAACGGCATTTGGAAGTATTGCCTTATTAAGGGGAGGAGTTATTTGGGGTCGGTCTTTCAGACCTGGTGGCCACGGCAACAGCTGGGAAATCCACGTTTGTACCCCAGGTCGCCTCTCAACATGAGAAGACGCCGTATTATCAGGCGCAGTCTTTTCGTGGACAAGCGGGCAAAAGGTTCCTCATTTCTGCCCCGTGACAGAGGGAGAGGAAAAAAGGCTGCAGAAATCAGCCAGTTCCCAGGAACAGAAACCCTCTCCCGCCTCTGCCAAGCCCTCAGTATGACGCTGGGGCTTTACAAGCAGAATCAGGCACGGTGGGGGGCCCGTCTCAATGAATTTCAGCGCGCAGTGGGCTCACTCGCAAGTAGACCCCTGGATCCTTCAGGTGATATCTCAGGGGTACAAATTGGAATTCGAGACGTTTCCCCCTCGCCGTTTCCTAAAGTCGGCTTTACCGATGTCTCCTTCTGACAGGGAGACAGTTTTGGAAGCCATTCACAAGCTGTATTCCCAGCAGGTGATAATCAAGGTACCCCTCCTGCAACAGGGAACGGGGTATTATTCCACACTGTTGTGGTACCGAAGCCGGAAGGCTCGGTGAGACCGATTCTAAATCTAAAATCTTTGAACACTTACATACAGAGGTTCAAATTCAAGATTGAGTCACTCAGAGCAGTGATTGCGAACCTGGAAGAAGGGGACTACATGATGTCTCGGGACATCCAGGATGCTTACCTTCATGTCCAAATTTACCCTTCTCACCAAGGGTACCTCAGGTTTATGGTACAGAACTGCACTATCAGTTCAGACGCTGCCGTATGGATGGTCCACGGCACCCCGGGTCTTTACCAAGGTAATGGCCGAAATGATGATATTCCTTCGAAGGAAGGGAATTTTAGTTATCCCTTACTTGGACGATTCCCTGATAAGGGTAAGATCCAGGGAACAGTTGGAGGTCGGTGTAGCACTATCTCAGGTAGTGTTGCGGCAGCACGATTGGATTCTCAATATTCCAAAATCGCAGCTGGTTCCGACGACTCGTCTTCTGTTCCTAGGGATGATCCTGGACACAGTCCAGAAAAAGGTGTTTCTCCCGGAGGAGAAAGCCAGGGAGTTATCCGAGCTAGTCAGGAACCTCCTAAAACCGAGCCAAGTCTCAGTGCATCAATGCACAAGGGTTCTGGGTAAAATGGTGGCTTCCTACGAAGCAATCCCATTCGGCAGATTCCACGCAAGAACTTTCCAGTGGGACCTGCTGGACAAATGGTCCGGGTCGCATCTTCAGATGCATCAGCGGATAACCCTGTCACCAAGAACAAGGGTGTCCCTCCTGTGGTGGTTGCAGAGTGCTCATCTTCTAGAGGGCCGCAGATTCGGCATTCAGGACTGGGTCCTGGTGACCACGGATGCCAGCCTGCGAGGCTGGGGAGCAGTCACACAGGGAAGGAATTTCCAGGGCTTATGGTCAAGCCTGGAGACATCACTTCACATAAATATCCTGAAGCTAAGGGCCATTTACAATGCTCTAAGCTTAGCAAGACCTCTGCTTCAAGGTCAGCCGGTGTTGATCCAGTCGGACAACATCACGGCAGTCACCCACGTAAACAGACAGGGTGGCACAAGAAGCAGGAGGGCAATGGCAGAAGCTGCAAGGATTCTTCGCTGGGCGGAAAATCATGTGATAGCACTGTCAGCAATTCCGGGAGTGGACAACTGGGAAGCAGACTTCCTCAGCAGACACGACCTCCACCCGGGAGAGTGGGGACTTCACCCAGAAGTCTTCCACATGATTATAAACCGTTGGGAAAAACTCGACAGGTATTGCGCCAGGTCAAGGGACCCTCAGGCAATAGCTGTAGACGCTCTGGTAACACCGTGGGTGTACCAGTCAGTGTATGTGTTCCCTCATCTGCCTCTCATACCCAAGGTACTGAGATTGATAAGATGGAGAGGAGTAAGCACTATATTCGTGGCTCCGGATTGGCCAAGAAGGACTTGGTAACCGGAACTTCAAGAGATGCTCACGGAGGATCCGTGGCCTCTATCTCTAAGAAGGGACCTGCTCCAGCAAGGACCCTGTCTGTTCCAAGACTTACCGCGACTGCGTTTGACGGCATGGCGGTTGAACGCCGGATCCTGAAGGAAAAAAGGCATTCCGGATGAAGTCATCCCTATCCTGATCAAAGCCAGGAAGGAAGGATGTAACCGCAAAACATTATCACCGCATTTGGCGAAAATATGTTGCGTGGTGCGAGGCCAGTAAGGCCCGACGGAGGAAATTCAACTGGGTCGATTCCTACATTTCCTGCAAACAGGAGTGTCTATGGGCCTGAAATTGGGGTCCATTAAGGTTCAAATTTCGGCCCTGTCAATTTTCTTCCAAAAAGAACTAGCTTCAGTCCCTGAAGTTCAGACGTTGTAAAAGGGGTACTGCATATACAGCCTCCTTTTGTGCCTCCAGTGGCACCTTGGGATCTCAATGTAGTTTTTGGGTTCCAAAAAAGTCACATTGGTTTGAACCACTTAAATCTGTGGAGTTAAAATATCTCACATGGAAAGTGGTCATGCTGTTGGCCCTGGCCTGGGCCAGGCGCGTGTCAGAATTGGCGGCTTTATCCTGTAAAAGCCCTTATCTGATTTTCCATTCGGACAGGGCGGAATTGAGGACTCGTCCTCAGTTTCTCCCTAAGGTGGTTTCAGCGTTTCACCTGAACCAACCTATTGTGGTGCCTGCGGCTACTAGGGACTTGGAGGACTCCAAGTTGCTAGACGTTGTCAGGGCCCTGAAAATATATATTTCCAGGACGGCTGGAGTCAGAAAATCTGACTCGCTGTTTATCCTGTATGCACCCAACAAGCTGGGTGCTCCTGCTTCTAAGCAGACTATTGCTCGTTGGATTTGTAGTACAATTCAGCTTGCACATTCTGTGGCAGGCCTGCCACAGCCAAAAATCTGTAAATGCTCACTCCACAAGGAAGATGGGCTCATCTTGGGCGGCTGCCCGAGGGGTCTCGGCTTTACAACTTTGCCGAGCAGCTACTTGGTCAGGAGCAAATACGTTTGTAAAATTCTACAAAATTGATACCCTGGCTGAGGAGGACCTGGAGTTCTCTCATTTGGTGCTGCAGAGTCATCCGCACTCTCCCGCCCGTTTGGGAGCTTTGGTATAATCCCCATGGTCCTTACGGAGTCCCCAGCATCCACTTAGGACGTTAGAGAAAATGAGAATTTACTTACCGATAATTCTATTTCTCGTAGTCCGTAGTGGATGCTGGGCGCCCATCCCAAGTGCGGATTGTCTGCAATACTGGTACATAGTTATTGTTACCAAAAAATCGGGTTATTGCTGTAGTGAGCCATCTTTTCTAGAGGCTCCTCTGTTATCATGCTGTTAACTGGGTTTAGATCACGAGTTGTACGGTGTGATTGGTGTGGCTGGTATGAGTCTTACCCGGGATTCAAAATCCTTCCTTATTGTGTACGCTCGTCCGGGCACAGTATCCTAACTGAGGCTTGGAGGAGGGTCATAGGGGGAGGAGCCAGTGCACACCAGGTAGTTCTAAAGCTTTTCTTTTGTGCCCAGTCTCCTGCGGAGCCGCTATCCCCATGGTCCTTACGGAGTCCCCAGCATCCACTACGGACTACGAGAAATAGAATTATCGGTAAGTAAATTCTTATTTTCACTGTGCATGCGTGTAAGCTGCACTGCGCATAAAATTAAATCAAGCTCACATACTGTAGAGGATCCCATAGCAAAGTGATTGACAGGAAGTCAGCGTTTGAGGTGGTAACGGGGGTGGCTAACTGTATACAGGCGTGTCAGGTCCGTTCAAACGCCATTCCATGTGCGTGCATAAATTACCCATAGCGACCCATGTTGCTGCTGGAGAGCCCCCTGTGTCTAGGAGACTTGCTCAGCCTACGACTGCTCAGAAACACGATGCAATTGTGAACGGCAAGATTGCAGCAGCGATCGCTTCAACAACCACAACTGAATCAGGCCCACAATTACACCACTAAGGGGTCAGTTTAATTAGGTGCAAGTTTGTCTTACAACAGCCGCACTTTCCGGTAACCCCATAGGCTGAATCTGGCCACGAAGGGTGTGAGTTTGGATGCTGTTGAAACGTTGCAGCAATGGTAACTCGTACCTTATTGGATTGACCCCCTAAATATTAGCAATTTATAGCTTTTATTATTTACTAGTCAAATGTATTTTTCTGAAGGTACCCACTAATTACTATAAGAGAGAACTTATCCCCCCAATGTGTGTATTGTATAAAAATAATGGGCCCTTTGGGATAATTGTCCTTATTTTAGGCATTTTCCATGTCCTCAGTAGTTAGAGTAACATATTTACATAGAGAGATATTTCTCTCTACACAACCACACCACTGTTTGCAGTTTGTCTCTCTGCTTGTTCATCCACTAACAATGATTTTTCATCTATTCCTCTTCATCTACACGCAGTGGGTGATACCTGAATAGCTGGCCTGGGAGGAGAGCTGCGGACACATGCTCCAAATGTTGAGACATATGCATTACCTATTAGAAGATGCAATAAAGATGCCGGCTGTCGGGTTTACAGCAGTCAGAATACTGACACTGGGATCCCGACACTCTTCAGAATCCCGACGTTGGAACTCCGAATGAGCAAGGATACCGACGCCCGTATCCCCACGATCATAGGTTTAGGGCTGGGCAAGGGGGGTTAGGTTTAGGCATCAGGCACAGGGGGGAGGGGGTGGTTAGGCTGCGGGGGAGGGAGGGTTAGGTTTATACTTCAGGCGGGGGGGGGGGGGGTTAGGTTTAGGCGTCAGGTGGGGGTTAGGGTTAGGCTGCAGGTGGGGGGAGGTTAGGGTTAGGCTGCGGATAGGGTGGGTTAGGCATCCCTGGGGGAGGTTAGGCTGCATGGGAGGGAGGGTTAGGTTTAGGCATCAGGCGGGAGGGTTAGGTTTAGGCGTTAGGTGGGGGAGTTAAGTTTAGGCTGTGGGTGGGGGGAGCTTAGGGTTAGGCACCCCTGGGGGTGGTTAGGCTGTAGGGGAGGGAGGGTTAGGTTTAGGCGGGGGGATTAGGTTTAGGCGTCAGGTTGGGGGGGTTAAGTTTCGGCTGTAGGTAGGGTGGGTTAGGGTTAGGCACCCCTGGGGGTGCTTAGGCTGCGGGGGAGGGAGGGTTAGGTTTAGCCATCAGGTGGGGGGTTAGGTTTAGGCGTCAGGTGCTGGGTTAGGTTTAGTCTGCGTGTGAGGGGAGGTTAGCATTAGGCTGTGGGTAGGGTGGGTTAGGGTTAGGCACCCCCAAAGTGGTTAAGCTGCGAGGGAGGGTTAGGTTTAGGCACCAGGGACGGAGGGGGGGTGGTTAGGCTGCGGGAGAGGGAGGGTTAGGTTTAGGCAGCAGGGATGGAGGTTAGGATTTGGCACCTCCGTGGGAGGGTTAGGCACAAAGGGGGGAGGTTAGGGTTAGACTGCGGACAGGCAGGGGTAGAGGGGTGGAGAGAGAGGGTTAGGCATCAGGCGGAGGGGTTAAGGTTAGGCTGCGGGTGGGGGGAGGATAGAGTTAGGCTGCGGGTAGGGTGGGTTAGGGTTAGGGACCCCGGGGGTGGTTAGGCTGTGGGGGAGGGAGGGTTAGGTTTAGGCATCAGGTGGGGGGTTAGGTTTAGGCATCAGGCGGGGGGTTAGGATTAGGCTGCGGGTGGGGGGAGGTCCCCACGATCATACGTTTAGGGCTGGGCAAGGGGGGTTAGGTTTAGGCATCAGGCACAGGGGGGAGGGAGTGGTTAGGCTGCGGGGGAGGGAGGGTTAGGTTTATACTTCAGGCGGGGGGGGGTTAGGTTTAGGCGTCAGGTGGGGGTTAGGGTTAGGCTGCAGGTGGGGGGAGGTTAGGGTTAGGCTGCGGATAGGGTGGGTTAGGCATCCCTGGGGGAGGTTAGGCTGCATGGGAGGGAGGGTTAGGTTTAGGCATCAGGCGGGAGGGTTAGGTTTAGGCGTTAGGTGGGGGAGTTAAGTTTAGGCTGTGGGTGGGGGGAGCTTAGGGTTAGGCACCCCTGGGGGTGGTTAGGCTGTAGGGGAGGGAGGGTTAGGTTTAGGCGGGGGGATTAGGTTTAGGCGTCAGGTTGGGGGGGTTAAGTTTCGGCTGTGGGTAGGGTGGGTTAGGGTTAGGCACCCCTGGGGGTGCTTAGGCTGCGGGGGAGGGAGGGTTAGGTTTAGCCATCAGGCGGTGGTTAGGTTTAGGCGTCAGGTGCTGGGTTAGGTTTAGTCTGCGTGTGGGGGGAGGTTAGCATTAGGCTGTGGGTAGGGTGGGTTAGGGTTAGGCACCCCCAAAGTGGTTAAGCTGCGAGGGAGGGTTAGGTTTAGGCACCAGGGACGGAGGGGGGGTGGTTAGGCTGCGGGAGAGGGAGGGTTAGGTTTAGGCAGCAGGGATGGAGGTTAGGATTTGGCACCTCCGTTGAGGGTTAGGCACAAAGGGGGGAGGTTAGGGTTAGACTGCGGACAGGCAGGGGTAGAGGGGTGGAGAGAGAGGATTAGGCATCAGGCGGAGGGGTTAAGGTTAGGCTGCGGGTGGGGGGAGGATAGAGTTAGGCTGCGGGTAGGGTGGGTTAGGGTTAGGGACCCCGGGGGTGGTTAGGCTGTGGGGGAGGGAGGGTTAGGTTTAGGCATCAGGTGGGGGGTTAGGTTTAGGCATCAGGCGGGGGGTTAGGATTAGGCTGCGGGTGGGGGGAGGATAGGTTTAGGCTGCGGGTGGGGGGAAATTAGGGTTAGGCTGTGGGCAGGGTGGGTTAGGCACCCCCGGGAGTGGTCAGGCTGTGGTGAAGGGAGGGTTAGGCAGCAGGGATGGAGGTTAGCATTAGGCACCTCCGCGGGAGGGTTAGGTACAAAGGGGGGTGGTTAGGGTTAGACTGCAGACAGGCAGGGGTAGAGGGGTGGGGAGATGGGAGAACACCCCTTACTCACCCCTGTCGGTCTTTTCTGTACTGGGATCCCGGCATCGGTATGACAACCACCGGGATCCCATGCGCTGGGATAGCATACTGACCCCTCTATTAGTACACCTCTTATTGCCCAGAGGGAAGGGCGATCCTGAGGCCATGGTTCCCCAGAGGTTTCCCCCCAAGGGGGTTTTCCTCTCCTGAGTGCTGAAGGATGACTCTTCGTGAGTCCAGAGGTGTAGCTTTTATGCCATAATGAGTACCAAACTCATGCCTGTCCCTGCAATGTATAAGAAGTAAAATAATTGCTAATGCGATCACTTTACTTCTGGGTTTAGACCCCGGCTGCGCTAGTTCACATGTGCAATTGTCAGACTGCGTATGTGAGAGCAGACAGTAATGCAGAGGGATCCCAAGGATCCTTCTCCGGGGAATTATTGCATAATGTCGCCCACAGACCACAAAAGCCATTTAGAAATGGCATTAGCTGCCGGGACAAGCTCAGAAATGCTTTGCATTCTGGAGCTTGGTGAGTTTCACAGTTTACCATCTGCCGTAGAAACTTTTGGTGGCTGCTTTTGTGTTCAAAATAGGAGGAACGCAATAGATATCTCAAATATCCATTGTAGTCCCCAATACATACATTCAGGGGCTGGTTAATATTTGTGGGCAGCCCCCAAAACCAACTGTTTTTGGAGATGTCTCACAAATATTATTTATTAAATATTCCACTTAATAAACTTTTTATATTTTAACATAAACTAAAAAATGTTTTATGTATTAATTGACTGAGTCTCCCGTCTTTACTGAATGCTAATTTCACAGGGTCCGCAAATTATTACTGATATGACTGTTACTCTACTGTCCTGCTGGTGCTTCTGGCCGGCTGTATAGCAGCCAGACATATATTTTATATACAGCACTCTTGGGTAGATGTATCAAGCCTTGGAGAGAGATAAAGTGCAGGTGTCCAAACCACCCAATCATCTTCTGTCACTTATCTAGCACAGTACATGAAATGATACCTGTAGTTAGAAGCTTCATTTGATTTGGACAAATACTCAACTTTATCTCTCTCCATGGCTTGATACATCTCCCGGAAAATATCATGTCTTCCTTTCACTTAATTAACAAGCAGGAGGATTTTGTCACAGGAGGTGGAGGTCACACCAGTAGCTGAGGCATTGCACTGGTAGGCAGTCACAGCACCAGCAGGAGGATCTTGTCACAGGAGGTGGAGATAACACCAGTAGGTGAGGCATTGCACTGGTAGGCAGTCACAGCACCAGCAGGAGGATCTTGTCACAGGTGGTGGAGATAACACCAGTAGCTGAGGCATTGCACTGGTAGGCAGTCACAGCACCAGCAGGAGGATCTTGTCACAGGAGGTGGAGATCACACCAGTAGGTGAGGCATTGCACTGGTAGGCAGTCACAGCACCAGCAGGAGGATCTTGTCACAGGAGGTGGAGATCACACCAGTAGGTGAGGCATTGCACTGGTAGGCAGTCACAGCACCAGCAGGAGGATCTTGTCACAGGAGGTGAAGATCACAGCAGTAGGTGAGGCATTGCACTGGTAGGCAGTCACATCACCTGCAGGAGGATCATGTCACAGGAGGTGGAGATAACACCAGTAGGTGAGGCATTGCACTGGTAGGCAGTCACAGCACCAGCAGGAGGATTGTGTCACAGGAGGTGGAGGTCACACCAGTAGCTGAGGCATTGCACTGGTAGGCAGTCACAGCACCAGCAGGAGGATTGTGTCACAGGAGGTGGAGGTCACACCAGTAGCTGAGGCATTGCACTGGTAGGCAGTCACAGCACCAGCAGGAGGATCGTGTCACAGGATCGTGTCACAGGAGGTGGAGAACACACCAGTAGGTGGGGCATTGCACTGGTAGGCAGTCACAGCACCAGCAGGAGGATCGTGTCACAGGAGGTGGAGATCACAGCAGTAGGTGGGGCATTGCACTGGTAGGCAGTCACAGCACCAGCAGGAGGATCGTGTCACAGAAGGTGGAGATCACAACAGTAGGTGAGGCATTGTACTGGCAGGCAGTCACAGCACCAGCAGGAGGATCGTGTTAAAGGAGGTGGAGATCACACCAGTAGGTGAGGCATTGCACTGGTAGGCAGTCACAGTACCTATGGTAGCTACACCCCTCTATATATAACACATGTAACTGTGACAGGAAAGGTGGCCTCTCTCATCTCTGGGCCCCATAGTAGCGGCCAGGGGCGGATTGGGATTGAACACCAGCCCGGGAAATTTATGGAAGCAGCCCTAATGGGGGCAGAGTCTGTTGAGGGGGAGGGGCCTGTCAAGAGGGCGGGGTCACTCCTCAGCGGTCCTGATTCTGAGATAGACACAGTTGGGGCCTCCTTTGCTTTACATTATGCTAATGTTTACCTGTGACTGTGGCCCTCATTCAGAGTTGATCGCGCGCTAGCTATATTTAGCAGCCATGCAAACGCATTGTCACCACCCACGGGGGAGTGTATTTTCGCTTTGCAAGTGTGCGATCGCATGTGCAGCCGAGCGACACGAACACATTTTGTCCAAAACAAGACCAGCACTGTAGTTACTTATCCTTTGCGATGATTCTAGCGACGGAGGTCTCGGAATTGACATCAGATACCCGCCCTGCAAACGCCTGGACACACCTGCATTTTCCCAAACACTTCGAGAAAATGGTCAGCTGCCACCCACAAACTCCCTCTTCCTGTCAATCTCCTTGCGATCGGCAGTGCGGATGGATTCGTCGCTAAAAGCATTGCACAACAACGATGCTCTTTGTACCTGTATGACGTGCGTGCGCATTGCGGTGCATTTTTTTGACCTGATCGAAACGCTGCGAAAATCGGCAGTGAGCGATCAACTCGGAATGACCCCCTTTATGCATATGCTGCTACAATACCCTTCCCTGATGCACATCTGTATCTACTGACACTGCACTCATGCCTTTAATCTACTTCTGATTTTATTGATTTTTCATTCTACAAACCCCTTTTCTCTAACGTCCTAGTGGATGCTGGGGACTCCGTCAGGACCATGGGGAATAACGGCTCCGCAGGAGACAGGGCACAAAAAGTAAGCTTTTAGGATCACATGGTGTGTACTGGCTCCTCCCCCTATGACCCTCCTCCAAGCCTCAGTTAGGTTTTTGTGCCCGTCCGAGCAGGGTGCAATCTAGGTGGCTCTCATAAAGAGCTGCTTAGAAAAAGTTTTTTAGGTTTCTTATTTTCAGTGAGTCCTGCTGGCAACAGGCTCACTGCTACGAGGGACTTAGGGGAGAGAAGTGAACTCACCTGCGTGCAGGATGGATTTGCTTCTTAGGCTACTGGACACCATTAGCTCCAGAGGGATCGAACACAGGCCCAGCCATGGAGTCCGGTCCCGGAGCCGTGCCGCCGACCCCCCTTGCAGATGCCGAAGTTGAAGAGGTCCAGAGGTCCGGAAACAGGCGGCAGAAGACTTTCAGTCTTCATAAGGTAGCGCACAGCACTGCAGCTGTGCGCCATTGTTGTCGGCACACTTCACACCAGCGGTCACTGAGGGTGCAGGGCGCTGGGGGGGGCGCCCTGGGCAGCAATGTATAATACCTTTTTCTATGGCTAAAATACATCACATATAGCCCTTGAGGCTATATGGATGTATTTAACCCCTGCCATATATCGCAAACTCCGGGAGAAGAGCCCGCCGTTTTAGGGGGCGGGGCCTATTCTCCTCAGCACACAGCGCCATTTTCCTGCTCAGCTCCGCTGTGAGGAAGGCTCCCAGGACTCTCCCCTGCACTGCACTACAGAAACAGGGTAAAACAGAGAAGGGGGGCATATTTTGGCGATATTTTTATATATTAAGCGCATATAACAGAAACAACACCTTTTAGGGTTGTTTATATACATTTTTATAGCGCTTTGGTGTGTGCTGGCAAACTCTCCCTCTGTCTCCCCAAAGGGCTAGTGGGGTCCTGTCTTCGATAAGAGCATTCCCTGTGTGTCTGCTGTGTGTCGGTACGTGTGTGTCGACATGTATGAGGACGATGTTGGTGTGGAGGCGGAGCAATTGCCGGTAATGGTGATGTCACCCCCTAGGGAGTCGACACCGGAATGGATGGCTTTAATTATGGAATTACGTGATAATGTTAGCACGCTGCAAAAGTCAGTTGACGACATGAGACGGCCGGAAAACCAGTTAGTACCTGTCCAGGCGTCTCAGGCACCGTCAGGGGCTGTAAAACGTCCCTTACCTCAGTCAGTCGACACAGGTACTGACACAGATGAATCTAGTGTCGACGGTGAAGAAAGAAACGTATTTTCCAATAGGGCCACACGTTATATGATCACGGCAATGAAGGAGGCTTTGCATATCTCTGATACTGCAGGTACCTCAAAGGAGGGTATTATGTGGGGTGTGAAAAAACTACCTGTAGCTTTTCCAGAATCAGAGGAATTGAATGACGTGTGTGATGAAGCGTGGGTTAACCCCGATAGAAAACTGCTAATTTCAAAGAAGTTATTGGCATTATACCCTTTCCCACCAGAGGTTAGGGCGCGCTGGGAAACACCCCCTAGGGTGGATAAAGCGCTCACACGCTTATCAAAACAAGTGGCGTTACCGTCTCCTGATACGGCCGCCCTCAAGGATCCAGCTGATAGGAGGCTGGAAACTACCCTGAAGAGTATATACACACATACTGGTGTTATACTGCGACCAGCAATAGCCTCAGCCTGGATGTGCAGTGCTGGGGTGGTGTGGTCGGATTCCCTGACTGAAAATGTTGATACCCTGGATAGGGACAGTATTTTATTGACTATAGAGCAATTAAAGGATGCTTTTCTTTATATGCGAGATGCTCAGAGGGATATTTGCACTCTGGCATCGAGAGTAAGTGCGATGTCCATATCTGCCAGAAGAAGTTTATGGACGCGACAGTGGTCAGGTGATGCGGATTCCAAACGGCATATGGAAGTATTGCCGTATAAAGGAGAGGAATTATTTGGGGTCGGTCTATCGGATCTGGTGGCCACGGCAACAGCGGAAAATCCACTTTTTTACCTCAGGTCACCTCCCAACAGAAAAAGACACCGTCTTTTCAGCCGCAGTCCTTTCGTTCCTATAAGAACAAGCGGGCAAAAGGACAGTCATATTTGCCCAGAGGCAAAGGAAGGGGTAAGAGGGTGCAGCAAGCAACTACTTCCCACGAACAGAAGCCCTCCCCAGCTTCTACAAAGCCCTCAGCATGACGCTGGGGCTGTGCAAGCGGACTCAGGGGCGGTGGGGGGTCGACTAAAGATTTTCAGCACACAGTGGGCGCGCTCACAGGTGGACCCTTGGATCCTGCAGGTAGTATCTCAGGGTTACAAGTTGGAATTCGAAAAGTCTCCCCCTCGCCGGTTCCTAAAGTCTGCTTTACCAACGTCTCCCTCAGAAAGGGCGACGGTATTGGAAGCCATTCACAAGCTGTATTCTCAGCAGGTGATAGTCAAGATACCCCTCCTACAACAGGGAAAGGGGTATTATTCCACACTATTTGTGGTACCGAAGCCGGACGGTTCGGTAAGACCTATTCTAAATCTGAAATCCTTGAACCTGTACATACAGAAATTCAAGTTCAAGATGGAGTCACTCAGAGCAGTGATAGCGAATCTGGAAGAAGGGGACTTCATGGTGTCCCTGGACATAAAAGATGCTTATCTGCATGTCCCAATTTACCCTTCACACCAAGGGTATCTCAGGTTCGTGATACAAAACTGTCATTATCAGTTTCAAACGCTGCCGTTTGGTTTGTCCACGGCACCTCGGGTCTTTACCAAGGTAATGGCCGAAATGATGGTTCTTCTACGAAGAAAAGGCGTATTAATTATCCCTTACTTGGACGATCTCCTGATAAGGGCAAGGTCCAGGGAACAGCTGGAAGTCGGAGTAGCACTAACCCAAGTAGTGCTTCAACAACACGGGTGGATTCTGAATCTTCCAAAATCTCAATTGACCCCGACGACACGTCTGCTGTTCCTGGGAATGATTCTGGACACTGTTCAGAAAAAGGTGTCTCTCCCGGAGGAGAAAGCAAGGGAGTTATCCGAACTTGTCAGGAACCTCCTAAAACCAGGAAATGTGTCAGTACATCAATGCACAAGAGTCCTGGGAAAGATGGTGGCTTCTTACGAAGCAATTCCATTCGGCAGATTCCACGCACGAATATTTCAGTGGGATCTGCTGGACAAATGGTCCGGATCGCATCTGCACATGCATCAGCGGATAACACTGTCACCAAGAACAAGGGTGTCTCTTCTGTGGTGGTTGCAGAGTGCCCATCTGTTAGAGGGCCGCAGATTCGGCATACAGGACTGGGTCCTGGTGACTACGGATGCCAGCCTACGAGGCTGGGGAGCAGTCACACAGGGAAGAAACTTCCAGGGCGTGTGGTCGAACCTGGAGACGTCTCTTCACATAAATATACTGGAGCTAAGAGCGATTTACAATGCTCTAAGCCTGGCAAAACCGCTGCTTCAGGGTCAGCCGGTGTTGATCCAGTCGGACAACATCACGGCAGTCGCCCACGTAAACAGACAGGGCGGCACGAGAAGCAGAAGAGCAATGACAGAAGCTGCAAGGATTCTTCGCTGGGCGGAAAATCATGTCATAGCACTGTCAGCAGTGTTCATTCCGGGAGTGGACAACTGGGAAGCAGACTTCCTCAGCAGACACGACCTCCACCCGGGAGAGTGGGGACTTCATCCAGAAGTCTTCCACATGATTGTGAACCGTTGGGAAAAACCAAAGGTGGACATGATGGCGTCCCGCCTCAACAAGAAACTGGACAGATATTGCGCCAGGTCAAGAGACCCTCAGGCAATAGCTGTGGACACTCTGGTAACACCGTGGGTGTACCAGTCCGTGTATGTGTTTCCTCCTCTGCCTCTCATACCAAAGGTACTGAGAATTATACGGCTACGGGGAGTAAGAACAATACTCGTGGCTCCGGATTGGCCGAGAAGGACTTGGTACCCGGAACTTCAAGAGATGCTCACGGAAGAGCCGTGGCCTCTACCGTTAAGAAGGGATCTGCTTCAGCAGGGACCTTGTATGTTCCAAGACTTACCGCGACTGCGTTTGACGGCATGGCGGTTGAACGCCGGATTCTAAAAGAAAAGGGCATTCCAGAGGAAGTTATTCCTACCTTGATTAAAGCCAGGAAGGAAGTGACCGCACAACATTATCACCGCATTTGGAGAAAATATGTTGCGTGGTGTGAGGCCAAGAAGGCCCCAACGGAGGAATTTCAATTGGGTCGATTCC
The DNA here is from genome assembly GCF_028390025.1 of Pseudophryne corroboree. Lineage (NCBI taxonomy): Eukaryota > Metazoa > Chordata > Amphibia > Anura > Myobatrachidae > Pseudophryne > Pseudophryne corroboree. The sequence goes on along the minus strand of NC_086446.1, from coordinate 484,105,064 downwards.
TACATTTCCTGCAGGCAGGATTGTCTATGGGCCTCAAATTGGCGTCTATTAAGGTTTAAATTTCGGCCTTATCGATTTTCTTCCAGAAAGAATTGGCTTCAGTGCCTGAAGTACAAACCTTTGTCAAAGGTGTACTACATATACAGCCCCCGATTGTGCCTCCAGTGGCACCGTGGGATCTCAACGTAGTTTTGGATTTTCTCAAATCCCATTGGTTTGAGCCGCTCAAATCGGTAGATTTGAAGTATCTTACATGGAAAGTAACCATGCTACTGGCCCTGGCTTCAGCCAGGAGAGTATCAGAGTTGGCGGCTTTATCGTACAAAAGCCCATATCTGATTTTCCATTCGGACAGGGCAGAACTGCGGACGCGTCCTCAGTTTCTGCCTAAGGTGGTTTCGGCTTTTCACTTGAACCAGCCTATTGTGGTGCCTGCGGCTACTAGCGACTTGGAGGACTCCAAGTTGCTGGACGTTGTCAGAGCATTGAAAATATATATTTCAAGGACGGCTGGAGTCAGAAAATCTGACTCGCTGTTTATCCTGTATGCACCCAACAAGAGGGGTGCTCCTGCGTCTAAGCAGACGATTGCTCGTTGGATCTGTAGCACAATCCAACTTGCACATTCTGTGGCAGGCCTGCCACAGCCTAAATCTGTAAATGCCCACTCCACAAGGAAGGTGGGCTCATCTTGGGCGGCTGCCCGAGGGGTCTCGGCATTACAACTTTGCCGAGCAGCTACGTGGTCAGGGGAGAACACGTTTGTAAAATTTTACAAATTTGATACTCTGGCTAAGGAGGACCTGGAGTTCTCTCATTCGGTGCTGCAGAGTCATCCGCACTCTCCCGCCCGTTTGGGAGCTTTGGTATAATCCCCATGGTCCTGACGGAGTCCCCAGCATCCACTAGGACGTTAGAGAAAATAAGAATTTACTTACCGATAATTCTATTTCTCATAGTCCGTAGTGGATGCTGGGCGCCCATCCCAAGTGCGGATTGTCTGCAATACTTGTACATAGTTATTGTTACAAAAATCGGGTTATTATTGTTGTGAGCCATCTTTTCAGAGGCTTCTTCGTTGTTATCATACTGTTAACTGGGTTCAAATCACAAGTTGTACGGTGTGATTGGTGTGGCTGGTATGAGTCTTACCCGGGATTCAAGATCCTTCCTTATTGTGTACGCTCGTCCGGGCACAGTACCTAACTGAGGCTTGGAGGAGGGTCATAGGGGGAGGAGCCAGTACACACCATGTGATCCTAAAAGCTTACTTTTTGTGCCCTGTCTCCTGCGGAGCCGCTATTCCCCATGGTCCTGACGGAGTCCCCAGCATCCACTACGGACTATGAGAAATAGAATTATCGGTAAGTAAATTCTTATTTTTTTAACCTTATCTGTTTCAAAGTACAGAGAGGAGGAGCACACACTACATACAGCACAGTACAGGGAGGGAGCACACACTACATACAGCACAGTACAGGGAGGGAGCACACACTACATACAGCACAATACAGGGAGGAGAAGCACACACTACATACAGCACAGTACAGGGAGGGGGAGCACACACTACATACAGCACAGTACAGGGAGGGAGCACACACTACATACAGCACAGTACAGGGAGGGAGCACACACTACATACAGCACAGTACAGGGAGGGAGCACACACTACATACAGCACAGTACAGGGAGGGAGCACACACTACATACAGCACAGTACAGGGAGGGAGCACACACTACATACAGCACAGTACAGGGAGGAGGAGCACACACTACATACAGCACAGTACAGGGAGGGAGCACACACTACATACAGCACAGCACAGGGAGGGAGCACATACTACATACAGCACAGTACAGGGAGGGAGCACACACTACATACAGCACAGTACAGGGAGGAGGAGCACACACTACATACAGCACAGTACAGGGAGGGGGAGCACACACTACATACAGCACAGTACAGGGAGGGAGCACACACTACATACAGCACAGTACAGGGAGGGAGCACACACTACATACAGCACAGTACAGGGAGGGAGCACACACTACATACAGCACAGTACAGGGAGGAGGAGCACACACTACATACAGCACAGTACAGGGAGGGAGCACACACTACATACAGTACAGTACAGGGAGGGAGCACACACTACATACAGCACAGTACAGGGAGGGAGCACACACTACATACAGCACAGTACAGGGAGGGAGCACACACTACATACAGCACAGTACAGGGAGGAGGAGCACACACTACATACAGCACAGTACAGGGAGGGAGCACACACTACATACAGCACAGGGAGGGAGCACATACTACATACAGCACAGTACAGGGAGGCAGCACACACAAGTAGTGAAACACAGACACAGGGGACCAGCGCAGCAGAATCTGTCCCAGTAGCCAATCCGCCCCTGATTACATACATAGCCACCATATTACATACATAGCCACCACATTATTACATGAATAGCACTGCATTATACGTATAGCACCACATTACACGTATAGCACCACATTACACGTATAGCACCGCACTACACGTATAGCACAACATTATATGAATAGCACCACATTACATACATAGCCACATTACATACATAGCCACCGCATTACATATGTAGACACTACATAAATAGGCCCATCATCATGGACAGACATTGGGCAGCTATAGGGCTGAATGGCTTTGCATTAGAGATTGTCCCAGGGCTGGCTGTGAGTGCAGCCTGATCAGCTGGCATCCTGAGAACAAAGTACTTCCTGCTCCTGTCCAGTCCCCAAGCCATACACTGTGACCGGGGACGCCCTAACCCTTACACCAACATGATAATGCAAATAATGTAATTAAACATAACCTCTCTGCCAGGTCCCCTTCAGTGCTCAGTTGCCGCTCTGGCCAGTTCAGTGAGAGTGCGGGAGCTGGGGTGGCAGCGGGTGTAGTGAACCCGGCTCCGACCATCGCTTTGCTGCTGCTCCTGGGCCGGGCTCGTTGAAAAGACCTTTGGCCGGGGCCAGGGAGAGGATGTTGCTGGGCTGGTTAACTTTCTCAAGGTCCCCCATTGGTAGAACAGCATCACCACTTTTCACGGCTAGCGGCACCTGGAAGTGCCCGCTAGCCTAACTTCCGGATTGCATTCCATTGAACCACAAGTACTAGAAGCAGTGTGAGCCAGCCCAGCCTGAGTGTGAATCGGCCTGGCTGAGGGGGATATGGGACCAGCCAATCGGAATCTGTCATGGTGTCCTGGTGGGCCAATCCGCCCCTGGTCAGCGCTCCCTGTCAGCGTCTTTCTTCTGTCTGCAGGAAGACAAATGGCACTGGTGAGTGCTGGATCCTCTCTGAGGAGAAGCCCCGCCCCCTGTAATTGCGCGCAGCTTCCCGCACAAATTTGATTATACTGGCCGGAGGTATACTATGCTAACAGTGGGATTAGCCCGTTAGCTTCTTTGACCAGTTTAGGGTGACCGCGCTGGCCCAGGACACCCCTCCAAGCGCCTACACTTATACACCTTTCAGACTGACAGAGCTGGGTCACACCCGGGAATGTGTTCCGGGATGTATCCCGGGACGCATCCCGGGTTTGACCCCTTTCAGACTGCACTTAGACCTGGGATCGACCCGGGACAGCCCCATTCACACTGATCCCGGGAAATCCCTGCAAATACATATGTATGTCATTAGAAATGGAAATTTTTCAGGCCTGGCTCACATAGATGAGGTCACAATAGGAATGCAAAGGGAGGGGTGGGCGCAGTCCTTTACTTTGTCCATTCACTGGTCTCCTATGAGACACTGCGTGCGCAGTCCTTTACTTTGTCCATTCACTGGTCTCCTATGAGACACCTTACCTCTTATTTGCATATCAAAGCTATTTGCTTTTCCACTGCTAAGAAAAAGCAGTTACACAGGTTAATTTGCATTTCAATGGCTATCTTCCCTAGTAAGCAGATTCTACAAGTCTTGGAAGAAAAAATAGAGAAAAAAAAAACCAGAACCCTTTCTTTCCTTTTTCTGTGTGCAATTTCCTCACTTGATGTAAAGTAATTACGCACAGACAAGAAGGACAGGAAAAAAAAATTCTCACCATTTACTCTCACTAGGCCCAACTGAAACTATTTGTAATTGACTATGGCATGGGTTAAATAAATGCATTGGTAACTCATAAATGGTGTTTGATGTGACCAAGGAAACTGATTATTCTGAGCAGACTGAAAATCAGCTATTTAGGAAGTGACCTTCCTAAAATGGCCACTGCTCCTCCCCCTTCCACATCCATGAGGTTTACACAAAATGGTGGACAGGCCATGTGGTTAGTCCAAAATGGAAGATAGACCATGCGGCTTCCTTTGTCACAAAGAAATCACACATTATACAAGCACCTGAAGTTATTTTAGGCCTGAGTTAAAAAAAACGATATCAAGGCTATGCAGCAACTTTCAAATGTACTTTTAAAGCTACCTAACAGATAAACAATCCAATCTGAATCAAACACAATATGACTTATTTGAACTTTGTTTTGCAACAATAAAAATACATTTTAGCATCTTAAATATTATGAGAAACGCATTGTCCCTTGAAATTTCATATCATTGGCTTACTGATATCACAACAATACACGTGGATGTTATTTTCATCAGCGTCGCAATGCGTCCATCGGAGCCGGTCGATTACAGCCGCGTTTGTAATGTACAGTGCATCATTAAGACCCTGATATCCCGTAAGAGCCCTCATCTGTGAATGCCAAATTGCTTTCTCACAAATATTTAAAATGCCCGCTCTAATATATATTGCAGACGCCAGGCGCATCTTATTACCATATATGATAAAAGTGCGCTGTACATCGCATAACACTGCATCCCATAAGAGAAAACAATACACCCACACATTATCTGAGTTCCAAAGCTCATTGATGTATATATTTGTTATTAAAAGGATATGGATTCAATATATTACAATGTACAGTATACCTATAGTTACAACTCATACAGTAAGCAGTTAATACATACAGTTACATACAGTTACAGGCCAGCAATACAATACCATTCCCTCAATGCTTATGTCTCTCTCTCTCTCTCTAAAATCATGCTAGGACTCCATCTTACGCTGAGACCAAAACAGGAACTGAGCTCCTGTGTGATCAGCAATGTGTTATCTAGTTTTTGGGGGAGGGAACTTACTCATTCATGATGAGTCACTAGTCTCTTTGTATATGCTAATCAGGTTCAGCCTTGGGGACGTCCAAAGGGGCTGGCCTGAGCTTCCTGTCCACTACCTGTTTGGAATATCTATTGTTCTAATAAAAGTGATTTTAGCTTACATACATTTAATAATAATTATTTGTTGCAATGTCCTACAACTTTATAACAAGTATCAAATGAATCTACACATTAATATGGTTGCTTAAATACCAAACATGACAGGTGTATCTGGTTTCGTTCAAATAATACACATACATGACATTACTTCATTATATAATTTTAAATCATCATGATGTCTGGCGCTTGATATTATTATAATTATGTACTGTATGAAATAAGTGTCAGATCCATCTCTGTGGCATGTACGTGTAAATGCGTGTGTTACCATATATTGCTGTGCTCGCTGCGCGTATTTGCAAGTATAGCGACTCATAATGTGTGTAGTTTGTATGTTCTTTCTATGTAATATTTTTTACTTCAACAATGTGACCTTAAGTTCAAGTTAAATTGCGGTATACATTAAGGGGGTCATTCCGAGTTGTTCGCTCGCAAGCTGCTTTTAGCAGCTTTGCACACGCTAAGCCGCCGCCTACTGGGAGTGAATCTTAGCATATTAAAATTGCGAACGAAAGATTAGCAGAATTGCGAATAGACACTTCTTAGCAGTTTCTGAGTAGCTCCAGACTTACTCGGCATCTGCGATCAGTTCAGTGCTTGTCGTTCCTGGTCTGACGTCACAAACACACCCAGCGTTCGCCCAGACACTCCTCCGTTTCTCCAGCCACTCCCGCGTTTTTCCCAGAAACTGTAACGTTTTTTCACACACTCCCATAAAACGGCCTGTTTCCGCCCAGAAACACCCACTTCCTGTCAATCACATTACGATCACCAGAACAAAGAAAAAACCTTGTAATGCCGTGAGTAAAATTCCTACCTGCATAGCAAATTTACTTGGCGCAGTCGCACTGCGGACATTGCGCATGCGCATTAGCGTCTATTCGCTCCCTTCCGACAAAAAAATAACGAGCGAACAACTCGGAATGACCCCCCAAACTCAGAACTTTGTGCGTTAGATGCTGCAGAACTTGGGGCATAGTATGGGCCAGGATTAAATGTGGAAAAACCCTGCTCAGGGTATTGTGAGCTGTGGTGTTGGGTTGGAGCTCACGAAGTATTCATCAAATGTTCAAAGAATGCCATGTTCATTTGTTGCAATTCCCTATGACGCTCATGCTGCTCTTTATTCATGCGTTCCTGCATTGTCATGACTTGGGTAATAAATGTGTCTTGCATTTGGCGCTCGGCCTCTCTAAACCTGTCGAGCCTTGCATCCTCCTGTGCGGACATAGCAGTGTCCATCTCTCTGAGTTGTTCCACAAGGACATTTGTCATGGCTTTAGCTACTTGCTCCGCTTTGTTCAGTGTCTTCCTTCTAGGCAGGATGTTGAAAACTATGAAGATGAGATAAAACAAATGAGTGTACATAAAAAAAGCAGCGTAAGCAAACATGTGTTTGTGGCATTAACCCACCTACACACTAGCTTCACTCTGCAACAAGTTACATTGATCTATATATAAAGCAGTGAAAACTATATGCCGTGGTTCTCAATGCAGGCATTCTGAGCGTGGCAATCCTGAACATAATTGGTCATTATGGTACCCCCCCACCCTGTCACCAAGTACATATGAAAGTACATAACTGTAAGACCCCCTAGGGGGTGGATAACTCCCACAGCCTAACCCTAAGCTTCCCCCCTCCCTACCCGAACCCCCCTTCCCTGACTGCATACTCAACTCCCGTGGTCAGATGTTCAGGATCGTCACCACGGGTGGCATTCAGTATGCTGCCTGTTGGGATCCCGGCACTCAGTATACCGGCGCCGGAATCCCGACACCCGGCATACCGACAACTATTTTCCCTCTTGGGGGTCCATGACCCCCCTGGGGAGAGAATAAATAGTGCGGCACACGTAGCGCGCCACCGCCCCTGCAGTGTGGCGAGCACAGTGTGGCGACTGCAGCGAGCCCATAAGGGGCTCATTGTGCTTGCCCCGCTGCCGGCACACCAGCCACTCATAGTACCCCCGTCACCACATGTTGTGAAAAAATTGGGGAAGTGCAGCAGTGGAGAAAACGGCAACCCACCTTTAACACTGGCTCATATTTAACCCTATATGTTTAAAATTTAAAAAATATACTTACTGTTTTTCTGCAAAGTTGGGGTGACGGCGACGGCACTTTGCACATTCCCACTGTCACTGGACTGAGTTTCCACGACCTCATCAATGGTGTCAGGAATGCTGTCATCATGGCTAGCGTGGACAGGTGGGTGGATGTATCATGTTCATGTTCGCTGTTCTCAGGTGTGTTCCCAATTAGCAGCGGTGATGGCGGCAGACTTCACTGGCTGTCTGCATAGGCAAACGCAGGGGGGGTTTCTGGTTGCCCAGAACCACCCTCCTCTTGGCAAGTGGCTCAAATGATGACAATAGCAATGGTATATAATATGATTACTAGAGCTGCCACCACCTCATTCAGTTTAAGGGACATAGCATAGTTGCTGCAAGTGCCCAGTGGTAGCAGCTTCTACAAAATTGCGGTGTGTGTGGATGTGAGTCCTCAATCAGTAACCTGGACCAGAGAGTAGCTACCAGGAAGAAGAGACAGGTGCCTTACCATGAGGTGGGAGACTGTGTGCTTAGAAAGTGCAGTACTGGTTCTATTATATTTGTATATTTATTATAGTATATTTAACCTTTTCCTGGCCACTTATTTATATTATGTAAATATGTTTGATACAGCCTATACTATAGACCATCTATAGTGTTAAATATTAATGCTGTATTCCATGATCTGCAGAGTGGGAGATTGTGGATTGCATTTGGAAACCCCCCTTTAGAAATCCTGTGTTTGCCACTGGTCTGTGTATCTTCAGGACCTTGACTGTCTTCTGTAGCAGTGTACTGTGAACTTGAAGACAGACTCACAGGATTGGAGATAACTGTGTGTCCAAAGACATTTGCGCAGATATCATAGTATTGCCAGTCGATCCTGCCAGCCCCACTCTTTTCACGGTTATTGTCATACACCTTCAAGAACTGCTTCTTTAGAGTCTTCATTTTATTTACAACTTGCTGTTGTGTACGTATAATGCCTCTTGCTTCAAGCAGCTTTGCAATATTTTTATAAATGACTCCGTCCTTCACTGTGCCTGTGATCTGTTTTTTAATCTCCTCCTCACACCTTATGCTGAGCAGCTCTCTCACCTCCTGATCTGTCCAGGTCGCCATGACTGTCTCCTCTGCTTCCTGGATGCTTCCCCGGGCTCTGGATGATGACATAATCTTTTCTGAGCCTGGGGAAGCTCCAATGAGAGTCTTTTTTTTTTTTTTTATCGTAATCATTTTATTGTCAATGCATCACTTCACATTACAAAAGTATCAGGTTCAGTAATATAAAGAAATATGTACATGCAGATAGCCAAATACAATAAGTTAGAAAAACCTCAAGGTCAATTAACACCAGGTCTTCGGTGTCTTATCAAAAGTAGTTTTGAACAGAGGCATGTACACATCTTAACATAATTGAGTATCCTTCAGTGTAAATAGGTTATAAGTGTTAGAACCCCCAAATAAAAATAAAAATAGAAAGATTTGGGGAAAAGAGAACATCTCCCTGCTAGTCTCCATACCATGGGGTTATGAGGGGGCCGGGACCATGTAACACCACTAGCCGTCAATTTGCTATTGCTATAGGAGGGTCTCCAACTGCCAATCTAGTCTCATACCATAGTGTTTCTTTCAATGAATTTTTTATTCTAATTTGAAAATCAGTAGGGAGGGTGGCGATATAGCTTTCCCAAGATTCAATGAGAGTCCTTTTAACAGTCCTGGGTACTGAATACCAGGTTGGGCCCATTCACACTACACTGCATCCCGGGACGATCCCGGATTCAACCCTGGTCGAGACCTGGGATGAAATCCTGGGACGCTCGTCCCGGGATATTGTTCCTGTACCCTTTCACACTGAGCAAATTCCCTGGTTGATGCGCGTTCATGTGCAATAACACGGGAAATTTTTGTCAGTCTGAAAGGGGTATTAGTGTTGCTGAGCCTTCATGGAGCGCAGCCTGTCAGGGCTGAGCTCCCACCCTTGTGCCACCATACCCGCCGGCGACCCACCAACCGGGAGTGAGCGGTCGCCTCGTGGACTTGCGATTATCACCCTCAGGAGCTCAGTGTCCTGTCAGTGGAGATAGAGAACCATTAACTTCTAGAGTTGGTTCCTACATCCCCCCTAAGTTCCACGAAGCAGGAAGGCTGTTGCCAGCAGCCTTCCTGTAACCTAATGCTCTAATAAAACAAAAAAACTAAGAAAACTCCTAAGAGATCCCCTAGCTGTGACCGGCTCCTCTGGGCACATATTCTAAACTGAGTCTGGTAGGAGGGGCATAGAGGGAGGAGCCAGCCCACACTATTAATCTCTTAAAGTGCCCATGGCTCCTAGTGGATCCATCTATACCCCATGGTACTAAATTGGACCCCAGCATCCTCTAGGACCTAAGAGAAATTGGATCTCTCTCCGTGGTCTTATTGCAAATAGAAGCCCATAGGCTTCTATAGGTTTTACTGCATTTTACAGTATGTTACATCCTACCCTATTTCTTACTTATCTTTTCCTAATTCAATTCACTTTCTCTATCTCACCCCTTTCTTTCAAACTCATATCTCCCTATAACCCTCTTATTTTATTCTCGTCACCCTTCCTATTCTTTCTATTCCCTCTTCTCTTTTTTTTTTCTCCCTGGATTGTTCTAGTGCAGAAGTGGTCAACCCAGTGGCGGAACAAGCAAGCGGTGGGCCCAGGTGCGACAAAATGCTTTGCCCCCCCCCCCCCCCCATCCAAGTCCACCCCAGGGGCAGTGCGCGCCGTAGGCGCGCGCAAAAATACATAGTGGCGTGGCTTCGTGGGGAAGGGGTGTGGCCACAAAATAATACCAACACAGTAGTCTCCATTATTCAAATTACGCCGCACAGTAGCACCACTACACCAGGTAGAGACCCTTTTACACCTTACAGCGAACAGATTCCTCTTTTTACACATTACAGCAGACAGCGTGCCCTTTTTACACATAACGGCAGACCGCGTGCCCTTGTTACACATTACGGCAGACAGCGTGCCCTTTTTACACATTACAGCAGACAGCGTGCCCTTGTTACACATAGCGGCAGACAGCGTGCCCTTTTTACACATTACGGCAGACAGCGTGCCCTTGTTACACATTACGGCAGACCGCGTGCCCTTGTTACACATTACGGCAGACAGCGTGCCCTTGTTACACATTACGGCAGACAGCGTGCCCTTGTTACACATTACGGCAGACAGCGTCCCCATTTTTACACATTACGGCAGACAGCGTGCCCTTGTTACACATTACGGCAGACAGCGTCCCCATTTTTACACATTACGGCAGGCAGATTCCCCATTTTTACACATAGCAGCAGGCAGATTCCCCATTTTTACACATAGCGTCAGGCAGTCCCCCTGTTTTACACATAGCGTCAGGCAGTCCCCCTTTTTTACACATTACGGCAGGCAGATTCCCCTTTTTACACATTGCGTCGGGCAGATTACCCCTTTTTACACATAGCGGCAGGCAGTCCCCCATTTTTACACATTGCGGCAGGCTGATTCCCCCTTTTTACACATTGCGGCAGGCAGTCCCCCCTTTTTACACATTGCGGCAGGCAGTCCCCCCTTTTTACACATTGCTGCAGGCAGTCCCCCCTTTTTACACATTGCTGCAGGCAGTCCCCCCTTTTTACACATTGCGGCAGGTATGCCCCCCTTTTTACACATTGCGGCAGGTAGTCCCCCATTTTTACACAGTGCGGCAGGTAGTCCCCCATTTTTACACAGTGCGGCAGGTAGTCCCCCATTTTTACACATTGCGGCAGGCAGGCACAAGAAAGAAGGAAAGAAGGAAAGAAAGAAGGAAAGAAGGAAAGAAAGAAGGAAAGAAAGAAAGAAAGAAAGAAAGAAAGAAAGAAAGAAAGAAAGAAAGAAAGAAAGAAAGAAAGAATTATACTTACCCTCTCCGCTGGCTCAGGCTCCTCGGTGCAGCGTCAGAGACGATTCCCGGGCTGGAGAGAAGGAGGAGGAGGGAGGCTGAGAAGGGAGCCGCAGCAGCGCTGTGTTACTGGTGGAGGCGCTGCTGCTGCTGCCCCTCTGCTTCCCTATAGGCTGTTCTCGGATGACAGCCTATAGGGAAGCAGAGGGGCAGCAGCAGCAGCGCCTCCACCAGTAACAAAGCGCTGCTGCGGCTCCCTTCTCAGCCTCCCTCCTCCTCCTTCCCCCGTCTGTAGTACCGCTGCTCCTCTCCTCTCTTCGCCGGGCGGCTGTGCGCTGCGGGCAGCGGTTGCCCGCAGCGCACAGCGGCATGTAATGAGTCAGTTTGACTCATTACATGCTTGGGCCCCTGGACAGAGGCGGGCCCCAGTGCAGTGCACTGCCTGCACTGCCGGTAGTTCCGCCTCTGGGTCAACCACTATCCTCAAGTACCACTAACTAACAGCTCATATTTGATGATTTTTGTGGAAACGCAGGGACGTGTGATGAGGTAAATGGCTGAGTAGCACTGGCTAGTACCAGCACCAGATTTACACAAAATAGATGAGCCAAGGAATTAATGTGGGCTTTATACAAAGGTGCAGCAGTATATAGTGCTGGAAATGTGGTGAGTTTTATTTATTTATTATTTATTACCAGTTATTTATATAGCGCGCACACACATTCTGCAGCGCTTTACAGAGAATATTTGGCCATTCACATCAGTCCCTGCCCCAGTGGAGCTTACAATCTATATGCCACATGTACATTCACGCTATTGTTAATTTTGTTGGGATTCAATTAACCTACCACTATATTTTTGGAATGTGGGAGGAAACCCATGCAAGCAAGGGGAGAATATACAAACTCCACACAGTCAGTGCTGGGAGGCAGTAATGCTAACCATTACACCATCCGTACTGCCCAGTTTTGAGAGATGCGTGGAAAAGGTAGGTGCCTCACCTGTCAGACTTTTTACTCCAGGGTTTTGACTATAAAAATCTTTCTAATACATTCTTTGTATTTTTCATATACTTTATATAGTCAAAACTCTGACATATACCTTAGTATGACAGGAAAGGCTCTTCCTCACCTGACCGCATGCCTCTGGGATACAGGATAGATAATTACTAACACAGCAACATAGATTAACTCCCCTGTGCATTATTACAAAAGAGTGCCTAGAACGCTCCAGACAGTGCTCTTCTTCTTCCTCGGTGTGACATCATTCAAATCACCCTCTTAAGTCACTACCGATATTGTATGTGCTTAGAGTTAGCGTGTTCTGGTTAGAGATGTGCGGGATTAGATTTCCTCGGTTCTTAACGACAAAATTAAAGTGAGTTTGGATTTATCTGGCTTGTTCTTATTGGCTATCCAAAACACGTGACATCCGAGAGCCAATAAGATGCCATTTTGAGATCCGGGTAAAACCGCGTAAATCCGAACCCGCACATCTCTAGTTCTGGTAAAGGTCCCTATACGTTACTATGTAAAATTTTTGTGCATTTATTTGAGCTTTCATGTATTACAGCTTTTTGTGTAATGCTTTATCAAGGATATACAAATATTTGCAAATGTAAGAGCTGAGCTCCTATGTTTAGAAGAATTCATTAAATGTTGATATTTCCTACGCAGTTCACAAGGAGATCAGATTTATTTTTATATAGTTTCTGAAAATACCTGCTTCAGATATGAGAAAACATGAAAAGAGGTGGGATTCTTGTGTAATGGCTGCTTCCGCATGTAATGTGCAATTCCTGGCATTACAAATAAATGAGAATTATTTCAAATTTGCTATGTTCATCGTGCAGGAATCTGATTGGCTGGTTTCCAGATTTTACAATGAAGGGATTATAAATTTCACATTCCAGTACAGCAGAAGACTGAGTGTCTCCATATTGTCCACTATACACGTGGGCACAAAATATTAAACTAGAAACATTGACTTGGATTTTCAGTACATGCCTACATATTATATGCTTTATTATAAAAGTTATTCTGCCGGGCATACATTATGCAATTGTCAGACCAATCTGCAAATTATTGGCGGATCAGGCTGATAATCGCACAGTGTACATGATTCAGAGTTGCACGCTATATCAATGTCTGATGGAGTGAAGCAATTTTATTTTTACCAATACACATGAGCCAAAGCTGCACTGCACACGTGCAGCAATGACTAGCAATTAAGGACACACAGAGAATTATTCACAAGTGAGAGTCAGTGTTTGGGGGGAGGTAACGGTTTGGCTAGAAAAATGCAGGCATGTCAGGACCATTGTTCCATGTGGGTATTCCCTAGTCAGCCACTGCAAAATTTGTTTGCAGCTGGAGAGACACTGGTGTATTTATAATTGGTGCAGTGAGTGTGTTGCACACAGGCCTTCGGGGTCCAGAGGGCCCCACACCGCACATCCTGCGCACATTTTTTTCAATACTTACCCTCCAGAGTCCTGCGTCAGCAGCTGCAGACATCTGGGGAGTATTCTGGCGGAGCGTCTACAGTGTGAACTCCGACCCCCAGGCACATCTGTCTCACTGTGAGAGCATTATCAAAAAGGATGAAATATCTACCACCATAACAGATAAGGAGACAATAATACCATCAAAATAAAAATTGACAATGATGCCAGGGCAATCTCATGTCATGTGAACTCCTCCAGCACACAAACTCCAGAACACCTATTGATTGCTCTCAGAATGTAAATGTAATCCCTTATGGTGCCCATAATCAAGAACATAGGCTTGGCCATGCTGCAATGCACAAACTTCCAGCTGCGGTTTCACATAGTGGATAGTTATGTCAAACCACTCCTAGAATTGCCACACAGCATAAAACTGAGGTTAATAATTTTAAATGCTGAAGTGCATGACATTCAACAGCACGTTTTGGAGTTAAAAGACTTTGCTGATCTGTTCAATTGCAGTAGCGCACGCAGGGGGGGTTTCTGAGTACCCAGAAACCCCCCCTGATGGATTACATTTTTTTTTCCAGAGACTGAGACAGCCTTGTCTCCGTCCCTGCACCAGCCACGGAGCCGCAGCCGCAATCAGTGGTGCCTGGTCACTGCCGGCTCATCTCTCAGCACTTCTGCATCAGGATGCTTCGATATCATTGCTACCTGATGCGGAGTGCTGACAGCTGAACACGGCAGTGGCACGGCGGTGCGCTGCGATCACAGCTATGAGCAGGGAGAGAGAGGGAGGATTTGCACCGCCGCAGTGTCAGGGAGGATGGACGCTCTGTGTGTATGTATAATGTGTTTGTAAGTGTGCTGTGTGTATGAACTTGCAGTGTGTGTGTGTGCGTGTGTGTTTGTAAGTATGCTGGGCGTGTGTATGTATGCTGTATGTGTCACATATATATATATATATATATATATATATATAAAATGTATGTATGTGAAGATGTGTGTGTATGTACAGTGTGTGTGTGTGTGTGTGTGTGTGTGTGTGTGTGTGTGTGTATGTATATATATACATACAGTACACACACACACACACACACACACATATACAGAAAGAAGACCCACGCTATGCGTACAGTCTTATTTAATTACCTGAGTGCCCTCCTGGAGAACTGAATACAGCTTATACTCATATAGTAAGGGTGGCATTCATCAGGCTTGTAAGTTATATAGCCTTAGCTTTTAGGTTTCCGTTTCAACTGTTTTATTATAATTTTTGTCAGGGAACTTGTATATATGGAAATCCTGCATTTGCCCCTGAATTGTAATACTATTTGGAAACTCCCAGTCCCCTGTCACATGCATTTAGGTGAGGTTGCTTCTCTACAGTATGTGCTCCTAGATTTGTGCCTCAAGCCATAAAGGACAAAATGATAGCAGAGTTAAATTTCATGACAGCATTGGGCGTTATTGCTCCAGTGAGAGAAGCCACCCCGTGGGTGTCACATATGGTTGCTGCAGTGAAAAATATGGTTAGGTACACAGCTACATTGGCTATTTGCATTTGAACAAAGCTCTGATGAGACTGCATCACCTTCAACGTGGAGCAAATAATAGATGATATACCTAATGCAAAGATATTTACCACCCTGGATGCCTAATGTGGATTCTGACTAGAGATGTGCGGCTGGCACGTTTCGTGTTTTGTGTTTTGGTTCTAATTCCATTTTCTCTAACGTCCTAAGTGGATGCTGGGGACTCCGTTAGGACCATGGGGTTTAGCGGCTCCGCAGGAGACAGGGCACAATAATAAAAGCTTTAGGATCAGGTGGTGTGCACTGGCTCCTCCCCCTATGACCCTCCTCCAAGCCTCAGTTAGATTTTTGTGCCCGGCCGAGAAGGGTGCAATCTAGGTGGCTCTCCTGAGCTGCTTAGAATAAAAGTTTAAGTTAGGTTTTTTATTTTCAGTGAGTCCTGCTGGCAACAGGCTCACTGCTACGAGGGACTTAGGGGAGAGAAGTAAACTCACCTGCGTGCAGGATGGATTTGCTTCTTAGGCTACTGGACACCATTAGCTCCAGAGGGAGTCGGAACACAGGTCTCACCCTGGGGTTCGTCCCGGAGCCGTGCCGCCGACCCCCCTTGCAGATGCCGAAGTTGAAGAGGTCCAGAGGTCCAGAAACAGGCGGCAGAAGACTTTCAGTCTTCATAAGGTAGCGCACAGCACTGCAGCTGTGCGCCATTGTTGTCAGCACACTTCATACCAGCGGTCACTGAGGGTGCAGGGCGCTGGGGGGGGCGCCCTGGGCAGCAATGTATTATACCTTTTTTATGGCTAAAATACATCACATATAGCCCTTGAGGCTATATGGATGTATTTAACCCCTGCCAGAACTCACAAACTCCGGGAGAAGAGCCCGCCGTTTTAGGGGGCGGGGCCTATTCTCCTCAGCACACGGCGCCATTTTCCTGCTCAGCTCTGCTGTGAGGAAGGCTCCCAGGCTCTCCCCTGCACTGCACTACAGAAACAGGGTTAAAACAGAGAGGGGGGGCACTTATTTGGCGATATGATTACATATGTGAAAATGCTATAAGGGAAAACACTTGTATAAGGGGTTGTCCCTGTATAATTATAGCGTTTTTGGTGTGTGCTGGCAAACTCTCCCTCTGTCTCCCCAAAGGGCTAGTGGGGTCCTGTCCTCTATCAGAGCATTCCCTGTGTGTGTGCTGTGTGTCGGTACGTGTGTGTCGACATGTAGGAGGACGATGTTGGTGAGGAGGCGGAGCAAATTGCCTGTATTGATGATGTCACTCTCTAGGGAGTCGACACCGGAATGGATGGCTTATTTAGGAATTACGTGATAATGTCAACACGATGCAAGGTCGGTTGACGACATGAGACGGCCGGCAAACAAATTAGTACCTGTCCAGGCGTCTCAGACACCGTCAGGGGCTTGTAAAAACGCCCATTTACCTCAGTTGGTCGACACAGACACAGACACGGACACTGACTTCAGTGTCGACGGTGAAGAAACAAACGTATTTTCCTTTAGGGCCACACGTTACATGTTAAGGGCAATGAAGGAGGTGTTACATATTTCTGATACTACAAGTACCACAAATAAGGGTATTATGTAGGGTGGGAATAATCTACTTGTAGTTTTTCCTGAATCAGATAAATTAAAGTGTGTGATGATACGTGGGTTTCCTCCGATAGAAAATTATTGGAGGTATACCTTTTCCCGCCAGAAGTGAGGGCGAGTTGGAAAACACACCTTAGGGTGGATAAGGCGCTCACACGCTTATAAAAACAAGTGGCGTTACCGTCTCCAGATACGGCCGCCCTCAAAGAGCCAGCTGATAGGAAGCTGAAAAATATCCTAAAAAGTATATACACACATACTGGTGTTATACTACGACCAGCAATCGCCTCAGCCTGGATGTGCAGCGCTGGGGGGGCTTGGTCGGATTTCCTGACTGAAAATATTGATACCCTTGACAGGAACAATATTTTATTGACTATAGAGCATTTTAAGGATGCATTTCTATATATGCGAGATGCGCAGAGGGATATTTGCATTCTGGCATCAAGAGTAGATGTGATGTCCATATCTGCCAGACGATGTTTATAGACACGACAGTGGTCAGGTGATGCAGATTCCAGACGGCACATGGAAGTATTGCCGTATAAAGGGGCGGTCCATCGGACCTGGTGGCCATGGCAACAGCTGGAAAATCCACTTTTGTTACCCCAAGTCACATCTCAGCAGAAAAGGACACAGTCTTTTCAGTCTCAGTCCTTTCGTACCCATAAAGGCAGGCGGGCAAAAGGCCAGTCATATCTGCCCAGGGTTAGAGGAAAGGGAAGAAGACTGCAGCAGGCAGCCCATTCCCAGGAACAGAAGTCCTCCACAGCTTCTGCCAAGTCCGCAGCATGATGCTGGGGCCATACAAGCAGACTCAGGTGCGGTGTGGGGTCATCTCAAGAGTTTCAGCACGCAGTGGGCTCACTCGCAAGTGGACTCCTGGATCCTACACGTAGTATCCCAGGTGTACATTGGAAATTCGAGACGTCTTCCCCTCACAAGTTCCTGAAGTCTGCTTTACCAACGTCTCCCTCCGACAGGGAGGCAGTATTGGGAAAAAATTCACAGGCTGTATTCCCAGCAGGTGATAATCAAAGTACCCCTCCTACAACAAGGGAAGGGGTATTATTCCACACTATATTGTGGTACTGAAGCCAAACGGCTCGGTGAGAGCTAAAAGATTTGAACAATTACATACAAGGGTTCAAATCAAGATGGAGTCACTCAGAGCAGTGATAGCGAACCAGGACGATATGGTGTCACTGGATATCAGGGACGCTTACCTACATGTCCAAATTTTGCCCTTCTCACCAAGGGTATCTCAGGTTCGTGGTACAGAACTGTCACTATCAGTTCAGAAGCTGCCGTTTGGATTGTCCACGGCACCCCGGGTCTTTACCATGGTAATGGCCGAAATGATGATTCTTCCTAAAAGAAATATGGACGCTTTCCTGATAAGGGCAAGGTCCAGAGAACAGTTGGCAGTCGGAGTAGCACTATCTCAAGTAGTTCTACGACAGCACGAGTGGATTCTAAATATTCCAAAATCGCAGCTTTTTCCGACGACACGTCTAATGTTCCTAGGAATGATTCTGGACACAGTCCAGAAAAGGATGTTTTCTCCCGGAGAAGAAGGCCAGGGAGTTATCCGAGCTAGTCAGGAACCTCCTAAAACCAGGAAAAGTATCAGTGCATCATTGCACAAGGGTCCTGTGAAAAATGGTGGTTTCTTACAAAGCGATCCCATTCGGTAGATTTCACGCAAGAACCCTTCAGTGGAATCTGCTGGGAAAATGGTCCGGATCGCATCTTCAGATGCATCAGCGGATAACCCTGTCTCCAAGGACAAGGGTGTTTTCTTCTGCGGTGGCTGCAGAGTGCTCATCTATGAAAGGGCCGCAGATTCAACATTCAGGACTGGGTCCTGGTGACCACGGATGCCAGCCTGAGTGGCTGGGGAGCAGTCACACAAGGAAAAAAAAAAAAAAAAAAAATTTCCAGGGAGTGTGATCAAGTCTGGAGACTTCTCTCCACATAAATATACTGGAGCTAAGGGCAATTTACAAGGCTCTAAGCTTAGCAAGACCTCTGCTTCAAGGTCAGCCGGTATTGATCCAGTGGGACAACATCACGGCAGTCGCCCACGTAAACAGACAGGGCGGCACATGAAGCAGGAGGGAAATGGCAGAAACTGCAAGGATTCTTCGCTGGGCGAAAAATCATGTGATAACACTCTCAGCAGTGTTAATTCCGGGAGTGGAAAACTGGGAAGCAGACTTCCTCAGCAGGCATAACCTCCACCCGGGAGAGTGGGGACTTCAGCGGGAAGTCTTCCACATGATTGTAAACCGTTGGGAAAAACCAAAGGTGGACATGATGGCGTCCCGCCTGAACAAAAAACTAGACAAATATTGCGCCAGGTCAAGGGACCCTCAGGCAATAGCGGTGGACGCTCTGGTAACACTGTGGGTGTACCAGTCAGGGTATGTGTTCCCTCCTATGCATCTCATACCAAAAGTACTGAGAATCATAAGAAGGAGATAAGTAAGAACGATACTCGTGGTTCCGGATGGGTCAAGAAGGACTTGGTACCCGGAACTTCAAGAGATGCTCACGGAAGAACCGTGGCCTCTACCTTTAAGAAAGGACCTGCTCCAGCAGGGGCCTTGTCTGTTCCAAGACTTACCGCGGCTGCGTTTGACGGCATGGCAGTTGAACGCCGGATCCTGAAAGGGCATTCCAGATGAAGTCATCCCTACCCTGGTCGAAGCCAGGAAGGATGTAACCGCAAAAACATTTTCACCGCATTTGGCGAAAATATGTTGCGTGGTGTGAGGCCAAGAAGGTCCCTACAGAGGAATTCCAACTGGGTCGTTTCCTACATTTCCTGAAAACAGGACTGTCTATGGGCCTAAAATTAGGGTCCATTAAGGTTCAAATTTCGACCCTGTCGAATTTCTTCCAGAAAGAACTGGCTTCAGTGCCTGAAGTTCAGACGTTTGTAAAAGGGGTACTGCATATACAGCCTCCTTTTGTGCCTCCAGTGGCACCTTGGGATCTCAATGTTGTTTTGAGTTTCCTAAAGTCACATTGGTTTGATCCACTCACCACTGTGGAATTAAAATATTTCACATGAAAGGTGAAGATTCTATTAGCCCTGGCTTCAGCCAGGCGTGTGTCAGAATGGGCGGCTTTATCATATAAAAGCCCTTACTTAATTTTTCATTCTGACAGGGCAGAATTGAGGACTCGTCCTCAATTTCTCCTTAAGGTGTTTTCTGTTTTTCACATGAACCAACCTATTGTGGTACCTGCGGCTACTAGGGACTTGGAGGACTCCAAGTTACTTGACGTTGTCAGGGCCCTGAAAATATATGTTTCCAGGACGACTGGAGTCAGAAAATCTGACTCGCTGTTTAGCCTGTATGCACCCAACAAGATGGGTGTTCCTGCTTCTAAGCAGACGATTGCTCGCTGGATTTGTAGTACAATTCAGCTTGCACATTCTGTGGCAGGCTTGCCACAGCCAAAATCAGTAAAAGCCCATTCCACAAGGAAGTGGGCTCATCTTGGGCGGCTGCCCGAGGGGTCTCGGCTTTACAACTTTGCCGAGCTGCTACTTGGTCAGGGGCACACCCTGACTGAGGAGGACCTGGAGTTCTCTCATTCGGTGCTGCAGAGTCATCCGCACTCTCCCGCCCGTTTGGGAGCTTTGGTATAATCCCCATGGTCCTGACGGAGTCCCCAGCATCCACTTAGGACGTTAGAGAAAATAAGAATTTACTTACCGATAATTCTATTTCTCGTAGTCCGTAGTGGATGCTGGGCGCCCATCCCAAGTGCGGATTGTCTGCAATACTTGTACATAGTTATTGTTACAAAAATCGGGTTATTCTTGTTGTGAGCCATCTTTTCAGAGGCTCCTTCGTTGTTATCATACTGTTAACTGGGTTCAGATCACAGGTTGTACGGTGTGATTGGTGTGGCTGGTATGAGTCTTACCCGGGATTCAATATCCTTCCTTATTATGCACGCTCGTCCGGGCACAGTATCCTAACTGAGGCTTGGAGGAGGGTCATAGGGGGAGGAGCCAGTGCACACCACCTGATCCTAAAGCTTTTATTATTGTGCCCTGTCTCCTGCGGAGCCGCTAAACCCCATGGGCCTGACGGAGTCCCCAGCATCCTCTACGGACTACGAGAAATAGAATTATCGGTAAGTAAATTCTTATTTTCGTGTTTTGGTTTTGGCTTGGTTTTGCCAAAACCATCATTTCGTGTTTTGGTTTTGGATCTGGATGATTTAAAAAAAAACAACACGTAAAAACAGCTAAAATCACAGAATTTGGGGGTAATTTTGCTCCTACGGTATTATTAACCTCAATAACATTCATATCCACTCATTTCCAGTCTATTCTGAACACCTCACAATATTGTTTCTAAGCCTAAAAGTTGCACAGAGGTGGCTGTATGACTAAGCTAAGCGACACAAGTGTGCGGCACAAACACCTGGCCCATCTAGGAGTGGAACTGCAGTTGCAGACAAGATGGCACTATTAAAAAAGTAGTCCCCAAACTGCACATGATGCAAAGAAGAAAAAGAGATGCAAGATGGAATTGTTCTTGGGCCCCCTCCCACCCACCCTTATGTTGTATAAACAGGACATGCACACTTTAACAAACCCATTATTTCGGCATCCGGGTCTGCCACACGACTGTGGCTGAAATGACTGGTTGGTTTGGGCCCCCACCAAAAAAGAAGCAATCAATCTCTCCTTGCACAAACTGGCTCTACAGAGGCAAGATGTCGACCTCATCATCATCCTCCGATTGTTCACCTCTTTCACTGTGTACATCCTCCTCACTGAGTATTAATTCGTCCCCACTGGAATCCACCATCACAGGTCCCTGTTTACTTTCTGGAGGCAATTGCTGGTAAAGGTCTTCCCGGAGGAATTTATAATTCATTTTGATTAACATCATCTTCACATTTAGTGGAAGTAACCTCCTACGCTGATCACTGACAAGGTTACCGGCTACACTAAACACTCTTTCGGAGTACACACTGGAGGGGGGGGGGGGGGGGGGGGGGGGCAACTTAGGTAAAATAAAGCCAGTTTGTGCAAGGGCCTCCAAATTGCCTCTTTTTCCTGCCAGTATACGTACGGACTGTCTGACGTGCCTACTTGGATGCTGTCACTCATATAATCCTCCACCATTCTTTCAATGGTTACAGAATCATATGCAGTGACAGTAGACATGTCAGTAATCATTGGCAGGTCTTTCAGTCTGGACCAGATGTCAGCTTTCGCTCCTGACTTCCCTGCATCACCGCCAGCGGGTGGGCTAGGAAATGTTATCCTTTTCCTTGCAGCCCCAGTGTTGGGAGAAATTGAAGGAGGAGCTGTAGACGGGTCACGTTCAGCTTGAGTTGACAATTTACTAACCAGCAGGTCTTTGCACCTCTGCACACTTGTGTCTGCTGGAAAGAGAGATACAGCGTAGGCTTTAAACCTAGGATCGAGCACGGTGGCCAAAATGTAGTGCTCTGATTTCAACAGATTGACCACCCTTGAATCCTGGCAAAGCGAATGAAGGGCTCCATCCACAAGTCCCACATACTTTGCGGAATCGCTCCATCTTAGCTCCTCCTTCAATTTATCCAGCTGCTTCTGCAAAAGCCTGATGAGGTGAATGACCTGACTCAACCTGGCAGTGTCTGAACTGACTTCACGTGTGGCAA
Source organism: Pseudophryne corroboree (assembly GCF_028390025.1). NCBI lineage: Eukaryota > Metazoa > Chordata > Amphibia > Anura > Myobatrachidae > Pseudophryne > Pseudophryne corroboree. The sequence goes on along the minus strand of NC_086446.1, from coordinate 484,082,514 downwards.
GTTCAAAGGGTTGGAGAACCTTGCACAAGACGGAAATCATGTTCCTCTGCGCTTGAGTCAGGTGCATTACCCCTCCTTTGCCTATATCGTAGGTGGATGTATAGGCCTGAATGGCCTTTTCCTGCTCCTCCATCCCCTGAAGCATATAGAGTGTTGAATTCCACCTCGTTATCACCTCTTGCTTCAGTTGATTGCGGGGCAGGTTCATGAGTGTTTGCTGATGCTCCAGTCTTCGGCACGCGGTGGCAGAATGCCGAAAGTGGCCCGCAATTTTTCGGGCCACCAACAGCATCTCCTGCACACCCGTCATTTTTCAAAAAATTCTGCACCACCAAATTAATTGTATGTGCAAAACATGGGACATGCTGGAATTTGCCCAGATGTAATGCACACACAATATTGGTGGCGTTGTCCGATATCACAAATCCCCAGGAGAGTCCAATTGGGGTAAGCCATTCTGCGATGATGTTCCTCAGTTTCCGTAAGAGCTTGTCAGCTGTGTGCCTCTTATGGAAAGCGGTGATACATAGCGTAGCCTGCCTAGGAACGAGTTGGCATTTGCGAGATGCTGCTACTGGTGCCGCTGCTGTTGTTGCTGTGGGAGGACATACATCTACCCAGTGGGCTGTTAGTCATAAAGTCCTTAGTCTGCCCTGTTCCACTTGTCCACATGTCCGTGGTTAAGTGGACACTGGATACAACCGCATTTTGTAGGACACTGGTGACTCTTTTTCTGACGTCTGTGTACATTCTCGGTATCGCCTGCCTAGAGAAGTAGAACCTAGATGGGATTTGATACTGGGGACACACTATCTCCATCAATTCTCTAAGTCCCACTGAACTAATGGTGGATACCGGACGCACCTCTAACACCAACATAGCTGTCAAGGCCTCAGTTATCCACTTTGCAAAAGGATGACTGCTGTCATATTTCATCTTCCTCAAAAAGGACTGTTGGACAGTCAATTGCTTACTGGAAATAGTACAAGTGGTCTTCAGACTTCCCCTCTGGGATGACGATCAACTCCCAGCAGCAACAACAGCAGCAGCAGCAGGCGTACCACTCCAGGATCCTCTGGAGGAATCCCGGTTAGGAGAGGACTCCTCAGTCTTGACAGTGACATGGCCTGCAGGACTACGAACGTTCCTGACTGAGGAGGAAGTTGACGTTGAGGGAGTTGGTGGTGTGGCTTGCAGGAGCTTGGGTACAGGATGAAGAAGGGATTTAGGTGTCAGTGGACTGCTTACGCTCTTACCCAAAGTTTCACAACTTGACACTGACTTCTGATGAATATGCAGCAGGTGGCGTATAAGGGAGGATGTTCCTAGGTGGTTAACATCCTTACCCCTACTTATTACAGATTGACAGAGGCAACAGATGGCTTGACACCTGTTGTCCGGATTTGTGGAGAAATAATTCCACACCGAAGAGGTGGCTTGTTTGGTAGTTTGCCCAGGCATCACAATGGGCTTGTTCTTCCCAAGGAAAACAGGTGTCTCCCCTGGTGCCTGACTTAAACAAGCCACATCACCATCAGAATCCTCATCGTCAACTTCCTCCTCAGCGCCGGCAACACCCATATCCTCATCCTGGTGTACTTCAACAGTGACATCTTCAATTTGAATATCAGGAACCAGACTGTGGGTGCTCCTTCCAGCACTTGCAGGGGGCGTGCAAATGGTGGAAGGAGCCATCTCTTCCCGTCCAGTGTTGGGAAGGTCAGGCATCGCAACCGCCGACACACTTGGACGCTCCTTGGGGATTTGTGATACCATCTCAGAATGCACAGTTCTTTTCTGTGCTCTTTCCAGCTTTACTATTTTATTTTTTCTAGCTGGAGGATGAGGGCTTCCATCGTCATGTGAAGCTGAACCACTAGCCATGAACATAGGCCAGGGCCTCAGCCGTTCCTTGCCACTCCGTGTCGTAAATGGCATATTGGCAAGTCTACGTTTCTCCTAAGACGATTTAAATTTATTTTTTTGGTTCTTTTTACTGAACTTTGGCTTTTTGGATTTTACATGCCCTCTACTATTACATTGGGTATCGGCCTTGGCAGACGACGTCGATGGAATTTCATTGTCTATGTCATGGCTAGTGGCAGCAGCTTCAGCACTAGGAGGAAGTGGTTCTTCTTGATCTTTCCCTATTTTATCCTCAAAATTTTTGTTTTCCATTATTTTTTGGGAGTTATATGAAACAATATTTGGCACAGGAATGACTGGAATGACTGATAAGGCAGGACACTGCCACTGGTCTGATGCAGCACAACACAATAACACTGTAAGAGACTTGTGGTTGTTATTATTATTATACGGCAGCAGTGGACATATAGCAGCAGCGTATATCGTCACTGGAATGACTGATGAGACAGGACACTACCACTGGTCTGAGGCAACACAACAATACTGTAAGAGACTTGTGGTTGTTGTTACTATTATTATACGGCAGCAGTGGACATATAGCAGCATATATCGTCACTGGAATGACTGATGAGACAGGACACTACCACTGGTCTGATGCAGCACAACACAGTCAACAACACTTTATACAGCTACACTGGCAGGAGAGGACACCAACACTGTGACTGCCTGAACTGATGCAGCACAATACACTATGACTACACTCGACTGGACTGAGCAGCACAACACAGCACAAGACTTGCAACCCCACTTTCCCGCCCCCACACAGACACTGGAGGACGGAGACACGTCCTCTCACTACACTCTCCGAGACTGGAGTGAAAATGGCAGGGACGCGCGGCTCCTTATATGGAATCCAAATCCCGCGAGAATCTGACAGCGGGATGATGACGTTTTGCCGCGTTTGGGTTTCCGAGTCAGGCGGACTTGGATCCGGGCTCGGAAGGCAAAGTTCGGTAAGGTGTAGTCCAGCTTCCTCAGGAGCAAGTGTACGGTGGCTAGGGAAAGATCCTTTTTATACCTGGTTAGGGTAACATTAACCAGCGAAACGTGTTGAGCCTTCCAGCCTGTCTTCATATCCACTGATTTGCTGACACATATTGGTCACCACTCTGCTAAAATTGGACCTCGTTTTGCAGCATCCACCCATTTGGAATTTATCCTATCTAAAGGACTTCTCCAAGGATTTTCCTTCATCTATGAGGTGGACAAAACCTGCATCACTCATTACTGGTAATAACCTCATGACTGCTACATTATCGGATACTTGCTAATGACCGATCATTGAGTGTTTCATCCAGTGACTTTAATAATCTGTGAGTGGTTTCCTAGTCAACACTGTGGGATTTCAAGTATTATATACAGGCTATTATGTGGCTGTTTTATTGATTGCATGGTCTATTTTATATGGTAATAAATGTGTTAATTTTGCATACAAGCCTCTCAGAGTATTAAATTCATCTTATCATGAGCAACTAGCCCTGGTTTTCTTTGTTTTCTTGTTTCCATATTTATTGGGGACTTACCACCCCCCACCAGCTGCTATTGATAAGCGCACCCTATTTTTTCTTTTCTACATGCTGGACCCCCCACATCCATACACCCAAACCTCCAATGTTTATCGCTGAAGCAAAATCGGTGTTGTGGTTTAGAGGGGTGAGAGAGTACAGGTAATAGGACAGCCACATACTGTAACGCAGTCTGTTTCAACAATTAAAGGTTAGCGACATGATTGGCTGATGCAGTTTGGGCAAGTTAGAAAGCTAGGGAATAATATGGATGGGTGTCTGGAAGAAGATCGATAGTAACCCATTTCTTAAGCACTCCCCCCCCATGTAAAGAGAGAGAGAGAGAGAGCGAGAGAGAGATGCTATACATCCAGAATGCAAGGTCATAGTTAGCAGAGGGAATGATTAGCTGGTAGTATCCTCGAAATGTGTAGCCCGCTTTTGTTTTCTATATAATATGTCTCATCCACATCAGGGACCCCTACCTCCCCCCAGACAACCCCACATTGTAACGACTGTAGATCCGATAATTAAGGAGGGATGGAGGGGGAGTGGGAGTCTTATTGGTACAGTTCTTCCAGGTACACTTGCACACAGTATTTCAGGGAACGCAGCAGAGAGGTTGTTCCAAACATCTTGGAGAACTAACCACAGATCTTCTGTGGATGTAGGCTTGCTCAATTCTTCTGTCACTTCTTGTAACCCCAGACTCAATGTTGTTGAAATCAGGGCCCTGTGGGGGGCATATCATCACTTCCAGGACTCCTTGTTCTTCTTTATGCTGAAGATAGTTCTTATTGGCTGTATGTTTGGGGTCATTGTCCTGCTGCAGAATAAATTTGGACCACAGCACAGCCCCTGATGGACACTCTGACAACCTTCCCTTAAAAGGACAAAGACTGACAGCACACAACAGCAGAGCTCCTCGCAGCGTGGTAGCATGCAGGGAAATGGTGCCGAGCTGCGGGACGCTGAGCGTTTATAGACTTGAAGTCTTGCGAGATTCCGATGCGGGATGACAGCTTTCGGCCTCTTCTGCTATCCCGAGCCTGGCGGGAACTTCGCGAAATGGGCTCACGGACGGCTCGACAGGCTATGTTCTGAGCTGTCTGGATTCCTGGGAATTCGAATCATTCATCTCTACACAGAATATGTGTCATAAGTAACTTATTTGTATTATTTTAATCAAAGAAGAGTGTGCATATGCATCTCTCTTCCTCCAGCATAGTATTAGAAGCCTCAGCATGATAGCACCTCTTGATATCTTTAGTAATAGGATGTGCAATCCAGGTCCCCCGTTTTTCCACTATATTTGTGTATATATTGTACACTGGAAGGCAAGGCTTATTCCTCTTGTATTGGCACTCCTCCCATTCACCCTCAGGTGTTTTAATTAGCTGGGTTCCTGCATTTCAGATCACACATTGATAAGGCCCTATTTAGAGGTAAATCCTGAATAAATTTATAGAATGTGATAGCATTAGGAATGTTAGGGACCCATGTGATGAAGTCACCTGGTCGCGGTACATGGGCCTGCATATTTGTGCAAATGTGTGCTAAGGGAAAAAAATAATTCATTCCATTTTGGAATAAGGCTGTAACATAACAAAATGTGAAAAAAGTGAAGTCCTGTGAATACTTTCCGGAGGCACTGTATGTAGTATGGTATCAGGCCCAAATTCGTGGCACATCTCAGCGCTATTGCTATGCTTTCGTTGAGTGAAAAAAACACAGACTTACTACTGACGTATGCCTGTCCCAAATGCGAGAACAGTTGGATGCCTCTTTATGTAAAGGTCTTTTCCTACATTTTTGAAATCCAGCAAGCATACTTTGACACAGATATTCCAAGAACAGTTTTGCAAATAAACCTGTGTGTAAACACACTTTGCTTTGCTCAAATTTAACCATTGACTGCAGGTTTCAGAAGCTTTAACGCTTGAAAAATTACATGGGAGTGCTCATTTTCCATTATGCTACAGGAAAGCTCTGAGTACAGGAATCCTCTCCAGTGGAATACAAAGTACAAGGTTTCATCCATGAACTTTTAAATAGCTTCAGTTTTAATTTCATTGGTGTATGTATACAAACTTACCCTTCTCAATATGTTGCATTGTACATACGGGGGGATTCAGAGGTGGATGCGTATACTCTGCAGCTACGCCTTTTGACGCAGCTGGTGTGTGAAAAATAAGATTTTACTTACCGGTAAATCTATTTCTCGTAGTCCGTAGTGGATGCTGGGGACTCCGTAAGGACCATGGGGATAGACGGGCTCCGCAGGAGACATGGGCACTTTAAGAAAGAATTTAGGTTCTGGTGTGCACTGGCTCCTCCCTCTATGCCCCTCCTCCAGACCTCAGTTAGAGAAACTGTGCCCAGAAGAGCTGACGGTACAAGGAAAGGAGTTTGGTAATCCAGGGCAAGATTCATACCAGCCACACCACTCACACCGTATAACAAGTGATAACAACCAGTTAACAATCCAAGTGCGGATTTCTTCTGCAATACTTTTATATAGTTATTGCTTCAATAAGGGTTAAGTTATGGTTGCATCAGGGTTTGACCGGATGCTCTGTTATTTGTCATACTGTCTTCCAGAGAAAGTGCTACGCTGATCAGCAACTGCTCTCTTGATCTCGCTTTTATGAGGAGATCGTCCAAGTATGGGATAATTGTGACTCCTTGCTTCCGCATGAGTACCATAATTTCCGCCATTACCTTGGTAAATATTCTCGGTGCCGTGGAGAGACCAAACAGCTACGTCTGAAATTGGTAATGACAATCCTGTACCACAAATCTGAGGTACACCTGATGAGGTGGATAAATGGAGACATGAAGGTATGCATCCTTTATGTCCAGAGACACCATAAAATCCCCCCCTTCCAGGCTTGCGATGACCGCTCTCAGCGATTCCATCTTGAACTTGAACCTTTTCAGGTATATGTTCAGGGATTTAAAATTCAATATGGGTCTGACCGAACCGTCCGGTTTTGGGACTACAAACATGGTCGAATAATAACCCCTTACTTGTTGAAGGAGGGGAACCTTGACCACCACCTGTTGAAGATACAATTTGTGAATTGCAGCTAACACTATTTCCCTCTCGTGGGGGAAAGCTGGCAGGGCCGATTTGAGGTATCGGTGAGGGGGCATCTCCTCGAATTCTAGCTTGTATCCCCGAGACACAATATCTGTTGCCCAGGGATCCAACTGGGAGTGAACCCACTTGTGGCTGAAATTTCGAAGACGTGCCCCCACCGGGCCTAGCTCCGCCTGTGGAGCCCCAGCATCATGCGGTTGATTTTGTAGATGCCGGGGAGGACTTCTGTTCCTGGGAACTAGCTGTGTTGTGCAGCTTCTTTCCTCTGCCCCTGCCTCTGGCAAGAAAGGACGCACCTCGGACTTTCTTGTTTTTCTGTGATCGAAAGGACTGCATTTGATAATACGGTGCTCTCTTAGGCTGTGAGGAAACATATGGCAAAAAAATTTGACTTTCCAGCAGTAGCTGTGGAGACCAGGTCCGCGAGACCCTCCCCAAACAATTCCTCACCCTTGTAAGGTAAAACCTCCATATGCCTTTTTGAGTCGGCATCACCTGTCCATTGCCGAGTCCACAGGACCCTTCTGGAAGAAATTTACATAGTATTTATTCTAGAACCCAGTAGACTAATGTCTCTTTGAGCATCTCTCATATAAAGGACAGCGTCTTTAATATGCCCCAGGGTCAATAAAACAGTATCCCTATCTAGGGTATCCAACTCCTCTGATAAGGTATCAGTCCATGCCGCTACTGCACTACAGACCCAGGCCGACGCGATTGCCGGTCTGAGCAAGGTACCTGAATGTATATTCAGGGTACCCTCCTGTTTGCGATCAGCAGCATCCTTGAGGGTAGCCGTATCCTGAGACGGCAGGGCTACCTTTTTGGATAAGCGAGTTAAAGCTTTGTGTACCCTAGGGGGAGATTCCCATCGTAACCTGTCCGTTGCCGGGAAAGGATACGCCATAAGAATCCGTTTGGAAATCTGCATTTTTTTCTCTGGAGATTCCCAAGCTTTTTCACATAACTCATTCAGTTCGTGTGAGGGGGGAAAAGTTACCTCAGGTTTCTTTCCCTTATACATATAAACCCTTGTGTCAGGGACAGGGGTTTCCTCTGTGATGTGCAAAACATCCTTAATTGCTATAATCATATATCGGAGTGATTTAGCCAACTTTGGCTGTAACTTTGCATCATCGTCATCGACACTGGAGTCAGAATCCATGTCGGTATCTGTGTCAACAATTTGGGATAGTGGGCGCTTCTGAGACCCTGACGGCCTCTGCGACATTCTGAGACCCTGACGGCCTCTGCGACATAGGATAAGGCACGGGTTGGGACCCTGACTGTCCTGAGGCTACAGCTTTTTCTAACCTCTTATGCAAGGAATTAACATTATCATTTAAAACCTTCCACATATCCATCCAATCAGGTGTCGGCGCCGTCGGCGGAGACACCACATTCACTTGCTCCCGCTCTGCTTCCACATAGCCTTCCTCATCAGACATGTCGACACAAGCGTACCGACACACCACACACACAGGGAATGCCCTTTTTGAAGACAGTTCCCCCACAAGGCCCTTTGGAGAGACAGAGAGAGAGTATGCCAGCACACACCCCAGTGCTATAACCCAGGAATAACACAGTAACTTAATGTTAACCCAGTAGCTGCTGTTTATATCGTGTTTTTGCGCCTAATTTATGTGCCCCCCCCCCTCTCTTTTTACCCTCTTCTACCGTGAATCTGCAGGGGAGAGCCATGGGAGCTTCCTCTCAGCGGAGCTGTGGAGAAAAAATGGCGCTGGTGAGTGCTGAGGAAGAAGCCCCGCCCCCTCGACGGCGGGCTTCTGTCCCGCTTAAATATGCATTTTCTTGGCGGGGGCTCATACATATATACAGTGCCCAACTGTATATATGTTTACTTTTGCCAAAAAGAGGATCCAAATGCTGCCCAGGGCGCCCCCCCCCCCCCCCCCTGCGCCCTGCACCCTTACAGTGACCGGAGTATGTGAGGTGTGTGGGAGCAATGGCGCACAGCTGCAGTGCTGTGTGTTACCTTAGTGAAGAACGGAGTCTTCTGCCGCCGATTTGAAGTCTTCTTGCTTCTCATACTCACCCGGCTTCTGTCTTCCGGCTCTGCGAGGGGGACGGCAGCGCGGCTCTGGGACGGACGGCGAGGGTGAGATCCTGCGTACGATCCCTCTGGAGCTAATGGTGTCCAGTAGCCTAAGAAGCAGGACCTAGCTTCAGAGAGCAGGGCTGCTTCTCTCCCCTCTGTCCCACGATGCAGGGAGTCTGTTGCCAGCAGAGCTCCCTGAAAATAAAAAACCTAACAAAATACTTTCTCTCTGCGAACTCAGGAGAGCTCACTGAAAAGCAGTGCCGTAACTAGACATTTTAGCGCTGTGTGCAAGAAACAGCATCAGCGCCCCCCCTTATTTAAAATAAGGCCAGTGCGCTGCAAAATAATACCAATTCATATTACGCTGCACAGTAGTCACCATTATTCAAATTATGCCCACAGTAGCGCCACTACACCAGGTGGAGCCCCTTTTCCACATTACGCCAGGTAGAGTCCACCTTTTTTTCACATAACGGCAGGTAGAGTTCCCTTCTACATATTATGGCAGACAGAGTACACTTATAAAATAAAAGAAAAGCCCCTTAAATTGTCATTTAAAATTCTGTCTGAATTCGCATGCACACACATACACTGACACTATACAGGGGTCCATACGCACACACATACACTGACACTATACAGGGGTCCATACGCACACACATACACTGACACTATACAGGGGTCCATACGCACATATACAGTACACTGACACTATACAGGGGTCCATACGCACACACATACACTGACACTATACAGGGGTCCATACGCACACATACAGTACACTGACACTATACAGGGGTCCATACGCACACATACAGTACACTGACACTATACAGGGGGTCCATACACACATACAGTACACTGACACTATACAGGGGTCCATACGCACACATACAGTACACTGACACTATACAGGGGTCCATACGCACACATACAATACACTGACACTATACAGGGGTCCATACGCACACATACAGTACACTGACACTATACAGGGGTCCATATGCACACATACAGTACACTGACACTATACAGGGGTCCATACACACACATACAGTACACTGACACTACACAGGGGTCCATACGCACACATACAGTACACTGACACTATACAGGGGTCCATACGCACATATACAGTACACTGACACTATACAGGGGTCCATATGCACACATACAGTACACTGACACTATACAGGGGTCCATACACACACATACAGTACACTGACACTACACAGGGGTCCATACGCACACATACAGTACACTGACACTATACAGGGGTCCATATGCACATATACAGTACACTGACACTATACAGGGGTCCATACGCACACATACAGTACACTGACACTATACAGGGGCCCATACGCGCACATACAGTACACTGACACTATACAGGGGTCCATACACACACATACAGTACACTGACACTATACAGGGATTTATAAGCGATCACAGTTGTGGGGCAAGGGGGGGGGGACATCTAATGTAATTAGGCAGGATGGTTGTTATACTGAACTTATTGATTGACAGCAATGGAGTGAGAGAGACTGTCTTACCAGCATTAACAGATCCGCAGCACTGGTCCTAATGATCCTCGTCCCGCTCTGCCTCCATTGCTGCGAAATTTGACCTGCAGATGTCCCTCCGCTACAGGCCTGTTGCGGATGCTGGCGCGCGCACGGGGAGCGGGGGGGGGGGGAGTTGGGGGCATCTGAGCGGTTCCAGCGGGAGCGTTGCTTGGTGATGGCGCGCACACAGGGGGGTTGGACAGGCCTGATCATCTGTGTTGCCCGGTGATTAGGAGTGCAGCAGGCAGGGACGGTGTGCGGGAGAAGCAGAGACAGAGGGGACGCTGGCAGCAGCAGCCTCCGGAAGACTGATTTGGACAGTGCCCGCCTCTCCAGCCGGCTCTGCTGCTGCGGCTCCAGAGTCTCCCTCCCTCCTCCCCTGCCCCCGGACTGCGTCTCTGCACCTCTCCTCGCTCCGGCCGGGGCAGCGGACAGTACAGGTGGCATTGTAATGAGTCAAGTCTGACATTACAATGCCGCAGACTTATGGGTCCCTTGATGGCGCGAGTGGTGGCTTAAATGCGGATGCGGGCAATTGCGCCTCCTGGGCGGCTGCGCTGTGTGCCAGGCACCGCTGGCACACACGTAGTTACGGCCCTGCTGAAAAGCACCCAGCTCGTCTGGGCACAGTATCAAACTGAGGTCTGGAGGAGTGGCATAGAGGTAGGACCTAGTGCACACCAGAACCTAAATTCTTTCTTAAAGTGCCCATGTCTCCTGCGGAGCCCGTCTATCCCCATGGTCCTTACGGAGTCCCCAGCATCCACTAGGACGTTAGAGAAATATGCAAATGTTACAGGAGAAATCCTGTGCAAATAGATACCTCCTGCTGCATTGTCTGATCCACAGCAGCGTTCAAAGAGGCAGCAGCGGATAACCATCGGGCATCTGAGTAGGCCTAATTTACTCAGACTGGCCACCCAAACTCTGCAGCCCAGGCCAGTAAATCTGCATCAGGAGAGGCAGATTTTCCACAATAAAAGCAGCTTTGATAGCCACTGATCGCTGGCTGCAAAGTTTGCTGTCCTGTGTTCTGATAGTCGCTGCCCCAGGGGGAGTTTAAGTTCGCTGTGCAAGTGTGCGATCCTATGTGTACACCGAGCTGCAGAAATCCAGTTTGTGCAGTCTCTGCGTAGCCCAGGAGTTACTCCTACAGTGCGATCACATCAGGATGAGCAGGGCCGGAGCCGACGTCAGACACCCTCCCTGAAAACGCTTGGACATGCCTGCATTTTTCCGGACACTCCCTGTAAACGCTCAGTTGCCACCCACAAATGGCCTCTTCCTGTCAATCACCTTGTGAACACCCGTACGTTCGGATTTTTCGCACCATCAGAATCAGCTTTATTGGCCAGGTACTTGCGTATACTAGGCATTTGTCTTCGGTTTGCTATACAACAGCCAAGTAGGTAACAGATAAGCAGGTGGGGGGGGGGGGGGGGGGGGAAGTAGTCACACAGATAGGTATACCGTAGTGACACAAGTTAGTTACATGTACGTCTAGTCAGTCAATGTTCAGGAGTTCAGCAGTCGGACCGCTTGGGGAAAGAAACTTCTGAGGCTTCTGGCGGACCTGGCGGGGACGGCCCTGTAACACCTGCCTGAAGGAAGCAAGTTAAACATGCTGTGGCCGGGGTGTAGCTGCTCTTTTACTATCTTCATTGCCCGCTTTTTAGCTCTGGACAGGTACAGGTCCTGGACTGAGGGAAGGTCGGCCCCGATGGATCTTCTCTGCGGTTCCGACCACCTTTTGGTTCCCGTTACTGACCGGCGATGCCGGTTGCTGTTGACAGACACGCGTGCGCATTGCGGTGCATACGCATGCGCAGTTAGGAACTGATCGCCCGCTGTGCGAAAACGCACAGCAGTGATCAGGTCTGAATCACTCCCTATAGAGACATATATAACTAACAGCTAGATTAACCTGTAGTTATGGGACATGCTAATTTAATAATCTATAAAAGGAAAAAGGGGTGATCTCATATCATTTGTCTAAACCCTTAGGCGCTAATATATCAAGTGTCACTATCCAATATGTTGATTTCTTTAGAAATAGTTACCTCGATCTCCACCTCTCTCATCTAATGCTATATGTTTTATTCTTTTACGTCTCAAGCCTGCCAGATTACTTTTATGACAGTTTTAAAATGTTGAGGGAGTCTGTGATTAATGAGTACAGTTTTTTATATTTTGGGTATGTTCTTATATCCTTATTTTTACAATGGTTTGTTCTCCCAACATACTTAAGTCCACAGGGACATGTAATCATGTTGATCACAAAAGGTAGAATTACAGTTTATATAATGTTTAATAGTTCTTTTTTGTCTTCACCACTTCCAGTAAAATATTTTAGATCTTTGTCAGATAACAAGAATGTGAGACCTGGTACTGGATACCACACATGTTGCTAAAACTCAAGCAGTAGAGACATATACACATTTAAAAAAAAAAGATTGATAGCAACAGCTATCTAGACTATTCTAGTTGTCACTATCCACAATGAAAAATAAATATTCTTTTAATTTGCATGCTTGAGGACAAATTGTACTAAGGGCATGAATCTGAGTAGTTTGCAAATCCGATGGTTTCAGTACAACTCCAATGGTGGGTACATGTGCAGAGCAGGTCCTGCATTGACGCACCCAGTGCCCCCTACACCACAGCCTGATTAACAGACTGCAGCTGTTGGGTGCGTGGAAGGAGAGGCACTAGGCAGCAGTCCCAAGAATTAGGGCATGGCGCCCCCTTTTTTCTGGGAGTGCCAAGGCCAGGGTCTGTGTCTTCCAATGCAGATTCCTAGCACCAGGAGAGTGAAAATACCGTCCATCCTTAGTAACCTGAGGGCTACTCATATGGCCGATGTTTTCACAGATGATCCGATGCTGCATCCACGGATGCAGCAGCGGATCACAGAAGCTTTAATGAGGCGTCTATTACACAAGACATCTTCGGCAGCATTTGTATATTAACACACTGCAGCTGTGTACAAAGACGCAGCTGCTGTGTATACTGTATTCATCTCTGGATCAGGCCCTAACTTTGATACATAAATTACTGGCCAACATGTCTTCAGTTATCCAGGAGAAGACAAACAGAGAAGATCTGCTTGAATATAACAAAAACTAAAATGAAGATAGTAAATTATTTTGTCCCTTTGTCATTCATTACAATAGTGCAGCTAGACAAATACAAATAATCAAGAAAAACTGGCATATTTGAAATAGGACAGAGTATTTGCAGATTACCATCCAGATAAGCCCACATTTTGTATAAGAAAGTGAAATGTTTAAAATCCTAACACCCATTTCAGATCGCAAATGCCGGGTCCCACCTGGTAATTGGAAATGGGTCCTTACCGGGTGGGACTCGGCCTTTGACCCTAACAACTGGCTCCCTGACCCGGCAACATGCCGGGCTGGGTTGCCATAACGGCGGGGGGCGGAGTTGGCATCGGGGGCGGCACTGGGAGATCATTTCATCTCCGCGCCGCCTCTCTCTATGTAGTGAATGGATCCCGGGTTGCATCGACCCGGCAACACATTCACACTGACACTGAGCCGGTATTCAACCTGGGAGTAACACTGCTTTATTCCCGGGTTGAATTACTGGGTCAGGTGACCCGGGAATTCGCCATGGGCCTTTTCACACCACACAGCGACCCGCATTGACCCGTCAATATACCGGGTCGATACCGGGTTATTTGTAAAAGTTGTTTTGAAACCATCAT